>NC_142438.1:89419621-89722651 GCF_059453495.1 Arachis ipaensis
TTGAACCAAGCTAAACTTCTTCTTCTTCAAACCAAAACCGGTTCGGCCAGAGAGAGAGGAGAGGAAACCGAATGTAAAACTCAACATGCAATTATCTCTGTGTCTTCTCTTTACACCAAGCTTCATCAATCCGGGCCTTCCATCTTGACTTGCACTCCAAGAAGGATTTCTAGCCCTTGATGAGTTCTTGATGATGACAGCTTCTTCTGCTCAAACTTCTACATCCTCCATCACGTAGCTAATGTAGTTACCTCCTGTGGTGGTTGATCAAAAGCTGAGACAAGCCATCCCTTAAGGATCTTCTTCCTCTGACTGAGATCATCTTCTTTCATTTTTGGTATGGAGAGCATGAGATTACTTCACCAAATCTTACCTCTTTTTAGTGAAGATCTCAACCACAACATACTTTTTGTTTTCTTTTTCTTTTTCTTGCCATCATTACAATGGTCTTTAGCTTACTTCTAGCTTTTTCTTCATTACTCTGATAGCTTGCAAAATCTTCCATGCTTTCTCTGTGAAGTGACTGAATGAAGAAGAGAGATGAGAGAGAAGAGAGAGAACTTTTAATGGATTTGAATTAAAATGAATTAAATGACTTCCCTTTTTCTGCTTTAGGTGGCGTGTAGCATTGATGATGACAATCAAATCAATTGCTAATTTCTCTCTCATTGTTCCCATGTGATTAATGATAATTGAATTAAATTTGGAATCCATCACATGAGAGAGAGATCCGTTGGAAGCAAGAAGTATTTGCTTTCTCTCTTTTCTTCATTTCGGACCAAGCAAGCCAACAAAAATTAATTTGGGTTAATAGTCATAATGATTGAATTCTGTTTCAACTAATCATAGAAATAATTCAGCTAATTAATATAACTATTTTTGCTCAAGGCTGAATGTGTTTTTCTTTAACATAATTGGGCTTGTTTAAATTAATTTGACCCAATAATCAAAATATTGCTTCAGCCACAATATTTAACAATTTTTAACCAAGGCTGATTCACTTCCAACATCTTGGGCTTGCTATTTTTTCGGCCCAATAACAAAATTTGCACAGCAAAATTATACAATTAATACATATGAATTAAATTAATAATTTGACAATTAATCATATTAATAATATTTAGTCATCACTAATTTAATTTAGAATTTTTCAAACTCATCATCACATTTATTTAATAATTTGTTCTTAATTTATTCTTAATATTTATCGCAATTAAAATACTTGATGTTGATACTTTTTAAGTTGTCTGATTCGTCGATTGAGTCACACATCCTTCACAAATTCATTCTAAATTAAATATTTTAATTTGTAATTGCATACATGAGACCATTTTAAAGGATTTTTATTTTAATAAATAAATTAATTATAATAATTACTGAAATAAATAATTTAAAAATAAATATTTCTTTCATATTGTGTAAATGAGATATATGTATTTTTTTAAAAAAATAAATTTAAAAATAATAAAAAATATTAATATTATCAATAATCCAAACTTTTAGTATGCAATTAGTACATAAAAAGTTGGTAGAAGAGATTAAGATAAATATGTTTGATCAATTAGTATTCAAAACAAGTTGATGGAATAGTGGAAGAGAATTGAAACGGTTATCTCTCACGTTATCTCCCACTGTCCACTAACGTGAGAGATAACTATTTTAATTCTCTTTCCACTCCCATTAATCTTTCCTAACAATTGGCAAACGGTTGTTATTAGTTTTCAAATTTAAATAAATTCAATTGGATCATAATTTAAACAAAAATGTTTTATGTACTCTTTTTGAGTACTAATTGATCAAACATATCTATTTTAAAAAATTTTAAATTAAATTATAATCCAATTGGATTGCTTTAAATTTGAAAAATAAAAATAACTGTTTGCCTACTGTTAACCGAGATTAATGAGAATAGTGGGAAAAAAATTGAAATTGTTATTTCTCCCGTTATCTCCCACTATTCACACGAGAGATAATCGTTTCAATCTCTTTCTATTATCCCCATCGATTTCTCGTACCCATTGGCAAATGATTATTTTTATTTTTCAAATTTAAATCAATTCAATTGGATCATAATTTAAACTAAAATTTTTTATGTACTCTTTTTGAGTACTAATTGATCAAACATTTCTATTTTAAAAAAATTTAAATTAAATTATGATCCAATTGGATTGATTTTGTTACGGCCTGGCCCAAATTCACGCGGGTCAACCCGACCCGAGTTCCCGCCGGCCCAGCAACGCGCCCTCCACCCGACCCGGACGCGCGTCCCGTACGGCTTGCACACAGCCGTGGGACAGCGTCCTTGAGGGTATGGGCCTGTCCACTTGAGGGGTCCACTACTGACATGTATATAAGGGGGGAGACTGGCTCTCCCCCCGTGGTACGTGACATTCTTACACCACCTCCTTTCCGCCTGCGCATATTCTGACAAGAGCGTCGGAGTGTCTTTGCAGGTGGCACCCCCCCTCTCCATACGAAGTGCTCGGGACCTCGCACACCCGGGACCAGGAGATCACGACCAGACGAGCCTCTCCACCATCCCAAGCGTTGACCTCAGGGTCCTAACCCGAACCGTCCGGTATCCGACCTGCCGAACATTGGCGCCATCTGTGGGGAAGAGCTTCGTCCATGGATTTCGTGCTGGTCCAAACTGGGACAGGCTCCGAGGTAGCGCCTCCTGTGCTCGCAGGAGGCGCCGTTGCGACGGAAACCCGGCAACAACAGAGGTCACCCCCAAGGGATGCGACGCAAACTCACGAGAGACGCCCCTTTGGGGGGACAGGTGACAACCACGCCAGGATAATGCAAGAACTACGCCACAGAATGCAGGACTTAGAGCGCAGGCTAGCAGAGAGAGAGCGCGACCAACGCTCCCCAGAGCGGAGCCCCACCCGTTCCCGTTCAAGGAGCCGCTCAAGGCGCACGCCCAGCCCCCAATACGAGTCGGAGAGCACTGGGGGGCGGGTACGCCCCAGAAGAAGAAGTCGGGACCCCATCATCTACGCCCGACACGAAAGGCGGCGTGCGTCGAACAGGGGCGACGAGGAGGCGCGCCGCGAGAACGACGAGTCGAGAAAAACTGCCCGAGGACCCGTCATAATAGGAGCGACTCCTTTCCACCGTTCCGTACTCGAGGTCCGACTACCGAAGCACTTCGACAAGCCGACAGACATGAAGTATGACGGAACGCAAGACCCCCTGGAACACTTGACGGCCTTTGAGGCCAGGATGAACCTGGAAGGAGTGGGAGACGAGGTCAGATGTCGCGCTTTCCCGGTCACCTTAGCGGGCCCGGCAATACGGTGGTTCAACAACCTCCCGCAAGGCTCGGTGACCCAATTCTCCGACATTAGCCACGCCTTCTTGGCTCAGTTCACGACTAGGATTGTCAAAGCCAAACACCCAATCAATTTGCTAGGGGTGACACAGAGACCCGGAGAGCCGACCAGGAAGTACCTGGACTGTTTTAATGACGAGTGCTTGGAAATTGACGGTTTGACGGACTCGGTGGCAAGTTTGTGCTTAACGAACGGGCTCTCGAATGAGGACTTCAGGAAACACCTCACCACAAAGCCCGTCTGGATGATGCAAGAAATCCAGTGCGTGGCCAAAGAATATATCAATGACGAGGAAGTCAGCCGGGTTGTGGCTGCCAATAAACGGCAACCCGCCTACAACCAAGCCCGGCACTTTGAAGCCAGAGAAAGACCAAAGGAACACGCCAAGGACGGCGGTCCGAGTAAACCACCCAAACCGTTCCCCCGAGTTGGGAAGTTCACCAACTACACCCCCCTCACGGCATCGATCACTGAAGTTTACCAACAGATAGCAGAAAAGGGGATACTATCGAAGCCCCGACCACTGAAGGACAGGACGGGAGGAAACAAGAACCTCTACTGCGAGTATCACAAGGGTTACGGGCACAAGACCCAAGACTGTTTTGACCTAAAGGACGCCCTCGAGCAAGCTATCAGGGACGGCAAACTCGCCGACTTCTCCCACCTTATAAGGGAACCAAGGAGACGCAACTGGGACCACGACAGCGAAGATAGATCCCGACCAACGAGGCGACGACAAGAACCAGAGGCTGACGACCACGGTCTCACGGTGGTAAACGTGGTGACGGCCAGGAATACCGCCCCGAGGTCAAAATCGGCGCAGAAGAAAGATGCCAAGGTCCTAGCGGTCTCCACCTCACCCGTTAGAAGTCTTAAGGGTCTCCCACCTATCTCTTTCGGCCCGGAGGACCAATGGTTCAACGAGGTGCCGGAAAGTCCACCCATGGTCATCACGGCTAGGGTTGGAACTGGCCTCGTCAAACGAATCCTGGTAGACACGGGGGCAGACTCAAATATCATGTTTCGAAACGTTATCGATGCCCTGGGATTGAAAGACTCCGACCTGACGACCCACCAGCACGGTGTAGTGGGGTTAGGAGACCACTTCATCAAGCCGGACGGAATCATCACACTCCCGACCTCTGTGGGACAAGGGCAAAGACGGAGAACAGTCATGGCAGACTTTGTAATATTAAGAGATTTGATGGCTTATAATATCATCCTGGGGAGAAAGACCATTAACGACCTGGGGGCAGCTATCAGTACGAAACTACTGGTGATGAAGTTCATCACCGATGACGGATCCGTGGGATCCCTCAGGGATGACTTGAAAACGGCGGTCGCTTGCGACCACGCCAGCCTTTCTCTCAGGAAAAAATCCAAAGAAGCGTCAGGGGTCTTCCTGGCCGACCTGGATGCCAGAGTAGACGACAAACCCAGACCGGAGCCAGAAGGAGACTTGGAAAAGTTCAGAGTCGGCGAGGAGGACGATAAATTCACATTCATAAAAAGAAACCTCCCCCACGAGATAAAGGAGCCCTTGATGGAAATGATCAGGGCCAATGCCGACCTGTTTTCCTGGACACCTGCTGACATGCCCGGGATAGATCCCCAGCTCATGTCGCATCACCTGGCCGTAAAGGCAGGAGCCAAACCAGTGGCCCAGAGAAGGAGAAAGATGTCGCAGGAAAGGGCGGAAGAGGTGGCCAAGCAAACGGCCAGCCTCCTAGAAGCGGGGTTCATCCGAGAACTGGACTACTCGACTTGGTTGTCGAATGTAGTTCTGGTTAAAAAACACAATGGAAGATGGAGAATGTGTGTGGACTACTCTGACCTCAACAAGGCTTGTCCCAAGGACTGCTACCCCCTGCCTAATATTGATGCACTCGTCGACGCAGCGGCGGGGTACAGATATCTAAGCTTCATGGATGCCTACTCAGGGTACAATCAGATACCGATGCACCGACCCGACGAGGAAAAAACGGCGTTCATAACGCCGGGGGGCATCTATTGTTACAAGGTAATGCCTTTTGGTTTAAAAAATGCTGGAGCCACATACCAAAGGTTGATGAATAAGATATTCAGCAAACTCATGGGCAAAACAGTAGAAGTCTATGTGGATGACATACTCGCAAAGACCGCACGACCCGACGATCTCTTGACCGACCTTAACGGCGTTTTCTCGTCCCTCCGGCAACACGGCATGAGGCTTAATCCGCTCAAATGCGCGTTCGCCATGGAGGCCAGAAAGTTCCTGGGTTTCATGATCACTCAAAGAGGAGTGGAAGCCAATCCCGAGAAGTGCCAAGCAGTCCTTCAGATGAAGAGTCCGGGTTGCATCAAAGACGTCCAGAGACTTGCCGGAAGATTGACGGCTTTATCCCGTTTCCTCGGCGCATCGGCAGCAAGAGCCCTACCCTTCTTCAATCTAATGAGAAAGGGAATGACGTTCGAATGGACCCCAGCATGCGAAGAGGCACTCAACCACTTCAAGGAGATCTTGGCAGCACCACCAGTTCTCGGGAAACCCAGGGCCGGAGAACCGCTCTATCTCTACCTGTCAGTAACCGAGGAAGCGCTTGCCGCAGTCCTCGTTACAGAAGATGCGAAGACCCAATGGCCCATTTACTTTGTGAGCAGAGCACTCCAGGGATCAGAGCTGAGGTACAGCAAGCTGGAAAGACTGGCGCTAGCGCTCCTAGTGTCCTCCCGAAGGTTAAGACAATACTTCCAGAGCCATCGTATAGTCGTGAGGACGGATCAGGTGATTCGACAAGTGATGACAAGTCATCCTAGCCTATTTTAGCTAGTCTTTTTCTTTTGTTTTCATTAGAATTATGCACTTTCTTGAGCTACAAGCAAGCTAATTGAGTAGATTTTCATGTTTCCCTTGATTGAACCAACCATATATGAATTCATGCCATTTCATGAGGTTTTGTGCTATATTTGTTGCATATTATGAAAGAATGAATATCTCATGATTTTGAGCATAGCTTTGATAAGTTTGGTTGATTAATGATAGGTGAAGAAAGCTTGGAGAAAGGTTGAAGCAAAGAGAAATGGATAGGAGTGAAGAGAGGACAATGGAATAAGTGAAATTGAACCGGGAGGCATGAAGTTAGCCCCAACGTTAGCCCCCTAACTTGGAGGCTAACGTTGGGCATGAAGATCACTCCCTGGGCTCCCCACGTTTGAGCCAACGTTAGCCCCCTAACTTGGAGGCTAACGTTGGCAAGAGAAACTTGAAATTCATCCCTGGGCCAGCCAACGTTTGCGCCAACGTTAGCCCCCTAACTTGGAGGCTAACGTTGGCACATGAGTTATAAAGGGGGAGAAGGCCAACGTTTGCGCCAACGTTAGCCCCCTAACTTGGAGGCTAACGTTGGCACCTTAATTACAAAGGGGGAGAAAGCCAACGTTTGCGCCAACGTTAGCCCCCTAACTTGGAGGCTAACGTTGGCGCCACTAGCACAAAGCATTGCCAACGTTAGGGTCAAAGTTAGACCCCTAACGTTGGCACCAACGTCCAAACCAGAGAAATATGCTTGCTGCTATGAAAAGTTAGGGCCAAAGTTAGACCCCTAACTTTGGCTCAAACGTTGGGTCCAACTATGGCTAACTTCAAAACCGGTTCAATTGGTTCACTTTGGTTCTTCTTCAAACTTCAAGAGCAATCAACCAAGGCCTCTTTCAACCCAATTCCACCAAGAACAAAGGCCCAACTCAAGGCTTGAAGATCATTTTGGAAAGTGTATAAATAGGATAGAATTCAAGTTATTCGGGGAGCTTTTCTTTTAGAATTTTCAAAATAGTTTTCGGAGAGCCTTTGAACTTGAGTGAACTTTAATTTCTTGTTTTCATTGCTTTCAATTTCATTTTACATTTGTCTTGGATCTTGGATTGGAGAATTGAAGAAATTCTGTTTCAATCTCAATCTTGGATCTCTCTATTTATTTACTGCTTAATTGAATTCCATTTCCGGTTCATTGTTCTTCATCTCTTTTCTTTGCAATTTACAATTTCCTTGCTATTGTTCTTGTTGGATCTAGGAAGGCATTGAGATCTAGACTTGGTTTTCTAGTCTCTGGGTCCTGAGATCTGAATTTCTCATTTCAATTCCCTGTTTATTGCTTTTAATGTTCATTTACTTTACTGCTTCAAGATCCGGTTCAATCCCAATTCCCTTTCCCTCTTCTGTTTGATGCAATTTAGTTTTTCCTTGTTTAAATTCTGCAAATCCATTCCCCAATTCCCTTTACATTTCAAGCAATTTAAATTCCTTGCACTTTAAGATTCCGCAATTTACATTTCTTGCACTTTAAGTTTCTGCAATTAAATTTCTTGTTCTTTAAGTTTCAGCAATTTATTTCTTGTTCTCTTTACTTCAATGCAAATTACATTCTGCAAGTCACAGATCACCCAACCAAATCTTGATTCGCTTGACTAAATCAACCACTAAACTAAAATTGCTCAATCCTTCAATCCCTGTGGGATCGACCTCACTCCCGTGAGTTTTTATTACTTGATGCGACCCGGTGCACTTGCCGGTTAGATTTGTGGTGTTTTGGAAGAGATTCGTTTCTCACCAAAATATCTCATCAAGTTTTTGGCGCCGTTGCCGGGGATTGATTAGATTGACAATGATTAAGCGAGGTGGTGATCTAGATCAAGCACTTTTTCTTTATTTTTCTTTAATTTTTGATTAACCCACTAACTGTTTGAATTTTTGCTTGAACTAAACTTCATTCTAGCAATAGATTGAAGTGATCTGGCTGGTGTTTCTTTTGTCTTGTTTGTATGTCAGGTACAGGGAGATCCGTTCCTGTTTTATCTGAAGCTGATCAGAGAACTCTTAGAAGGATTAGAAGAGCCGAAAGAGAAAAAAATATTGTTGGAGAAGACGAATTTGAGGAAGAATACCACGAGATGGAAGGAGATACATCTAATCCAGGAGGAGGAGTTAATAATCAACCACAACAAAGGAGAGTATTGGCTTCCTATGCCTTTGCAAATGCTAGACATTGTGGAAGCAACATTCTCACCCCTAATGTCAATGCAAATAACTTTGAACTGAAGCCACAACTCATCACATTGGTCCAGAACAATTGCTCATTTGGGGGAGGACCGTTGGAGGATCCAAATCAACATCTATCTACCTTCTTTAGGATCTGTGACACTGTCAAATCCAATGGCGTGAATCCTGAAACCTACAAGCTTCTGCTGTTCCCGTTCTCATTAAGGGATAAGGCTGCACAATGGCTTGAAACTTTTCCCCAAGGAAGTATCACTAGTTGGGATGACTTGGTGACTAAATTTCTAGCCAAATTCTATCCACCCCAAAGAGTCATCAGGCTGAAAACCGAGGTGCAGACATTCACACAATTAGATGCCGAATCCTTGTATGAAGCATGGGAGAGGTACAAAGCCTTAATCAGAAAGTGTCCTCCAGAGATGTTCAATAAATGGGACGTGCTGCAAAATTTCTATGAAGGCCTGACATTGAAATCTCAGGAGGCATTAGATCATTCTGCTGGAGGTTCACTACAACTGATGAAAACTGCTGAGGAAGCTCAGAATCTTGTGGATATGGTGGCCAACAACCAATATTTCTTCGCTCACCAAAGGAGCCGCCAACCATCACAAAGGAGAGGAGTAATGGAGCTAGAAGGAGCAGATTCAATCCTAGCTCAAAACAAGATGATGCAGCAGCAAATTCAGCAACAATTTGAGCAAATGGCCAAGAGGATTGATGGTCTCCAAGTTGCAGCAGTCAACACTAGCCAACCATCAACCACATGGGGACAAAGTGAAGAAACTCAAGAAGAACAACAACAAGAGCAAGTACAGTATATGCACAACCAAGGACCAAATGAAGTGTATGGTGATACATACAATCCATCCTGGAAAAACCACCCAAACCTCAGATGGGGAGATAACCATACCCAAAACCAACAACCATGGCAGAGGAACTCAAACCAACACAACCCAAGAAGCAACCAAAATCACAACCAGCAGCAGACTAACCAAAACCCCTACAGAAAACCTCAAAACAACTACCCCAACCTCAACCAATACCAATCTAATAACCAACCCACCAACTAAAATGCCTACCATCCACCACCCACATCTCATAACCCACCTCAAATATCACCTGAAGCCCAAAGAATCACTCACTTGGAGGCCATGATAGACAAAATGTTGAAACACCAAGAAATGGTAGCCAAGAATCAGGAAGCCTCTATAAAGAGCCTAGAGAGACAGATGGGGCAACTCTCCAAGCAAGTGTCTGTTGAGAGACCTTCAAACTCTCTGCCCAGTGACACAATTCCAAATCCCAAGGAGGAATGCAAGGCAATACAATTGAGGAGTGGGAGAACATTGATAAGCAACAATGACACTACAAGGAAGCAAGCAGAGAACATCAAAGAACCAACAGAGGATGAGAATCAAACAAAGGCAGATGAGGCTAAGGAGCAAGATGTGATGCCAAACAAAGACACTGAGAAACTCAAAGAGAAGAACAACCAGCCACATAGCTCAAAGGAAGTAGCTCAGGGGCAGAAGCAAATAGGAAAAAGCATCACACCTCCACTGCCATATCCTCAGAGGTTCAACAAAGAGGTTAAAGACCAACATTTTCACAAATTCCTTGAGATTTTTAAGAAGCTGGAAATCAATATTCCCTTGGCTGAAGCACTTGAACAAATGCCTCTATATTCCAAGTTTCTGAAGGATCTTATCAACAAGAAAAGAAGCTGGGATGAGAAAGAAACCATAATGATTGCTGAGGAATGCAGGGCCTTGATTCAAAAGGGGCTTCCTCCCAAGCTTGAGGACCCAGGAAGCTTCCTGTTGCCTTGCACCATTGGGAAATTGACAATCACTAAAGCAATGTGTGATCTCGGAGCAAGTATTAACTTAATATCATCCTCCTTGGTGAAAAAGCTGAATATAGAGGAGGTCAAACCAGTACAAATGTCTTTGGAGCTGGTAGACAAGTCAATGGTATACCCCAGGGGTGTAATTGAAAACCTTTTGGTCAAGGTGGACAGTTTTATATACCCTGCTGATTTTGTGGTTCTAGAATCAAACAATGATGATGGTGACTCTGTTATACTGGGAAGGCCATTCTTGGCCACTGCTAGAGCTATCATAGACGTAGAGGAAGGAGAATTAACTCTCAGGATGCATGACCAAAGCATCACTCTGAAGGTATTACCAGAGGCACAATTTAGCAAGGAGAAGAAAGACTATATAAAAAGTGACCAGGAAAGTCACAGCAACATCCCAATGCTAAAGATTGTGCAGACTGATGAAAAAGTCCAAGAGGATATTAGAGTACTGGCCACTGAGAAGAGAGGTCCCCAAGGAAAGCCTACAGCCAGAAAAGAAAGATCAACAAAAGGAAAGATGAAGCGTAGAAACAAAGCAAAAAGGGGATGGAAGAATAGAAAGATTCCAACAGAGGGGCTTTCCAAAGGTGACAAAGTGCAACTGATATATCAACAGCTGGGGGCAAATCAACAAACCGAGGATTACTACACTGTCAGCAACATACTATCATTAGAGCATGCTGAAATAGAACACCAGAAAACAAAGAAGAGGATCACGGTCAGAGGAGACAAATTGAGGCCCTACAAGCACCAACCACCATAAAAGAAAGCCTCAGTGTCAAGCTAGTGACAATAAAAGAGCGCTTGTTGGGAGGCAACCCAACCTGAGGTAGTTTTCTTTTCATAGTTATTTCAATAAAAAGGTTAAATGATTGGTGTGTATTGCAAGGAGCTAAGTTTGGTGTTTCACACCAAAACAAATTAAGGGAGAATAAAGAATTCTAAGTTTGGTGTTCCACCAAAATCTCACTTAAAAGCACATTCTCACTTTCTAGCTCCAAGCAATCTGATAAATCATTTAAGCATTGTCTGTTTCTAGTTTTATTACCTTTAGCAAAGACTTAGGCTTTCACATATGGTTATGCATAAGAAACATGGCAAGAGACTAAGTTTGGTGTTCACACACCAAAGTAAGTTCAAACGCCTACAAGAAAGTCTTGCACACTAACCAGTCATCTAAGGGCTTGAGAAACAAGCAACTTCCATTAACACTGCAGAAAGTCAATCACTCTCTTGGGAGGACTACACACCATTAGCTGAGAGAAAGAAGAAGAAGCCACCAAGAGGTTGTATTGTCACTTAACTCCATTAGCATTGAATTGCTCTAAATTGAAAGTGTGAATATGCCCATTTTAACAGTAACTGTTAGTGTAGTAGTTTGTGCATCATTTATGTTTGTTTCTTTTAAAATAAGTAGGCTAGTTTATGTGTGTGCTTGTGTGTTCACTTTCACTTGACAAGAAGCATGTGTTGTCCCCTGCATCTTTCAATTCAATAAAAGAACAGTTTGAATGTGAAGCAAGATAGTCTCTGTTAGTTAGAAGTAGAATAAAAGTAAGTGGTGGTATGTGTGTGATTGTATAATAGCTCACTTTTAGTGAATAAAGAGCTAGGATATCTCCTTCTAAGTAAAGAAGTGGCCTACTGTCTAGGAATCTCAATTGAATTAAATTCCTTGGTTAGAAAGAAAAACAAAAAGAAGGAAAGAAGAAAAAGATAGCCAAAAAGTGGCAAAACAAAAGAAAAACAAAAAGAAACAAAGCTGGACACCAATAGCTTGAACCTTAAAATATATGCCTGTGATGTCTTTGTACTAGGATCTGCTTGGATTAGTAAGCTCTTAGGAGTGCCTCAACACTTGGTGACTTGGGTTAACTAACCCGGGATCATCAGCTGAAAGTCCACTATCAAGAGCAACCTAACTACAAGGCATTTAGTAGCCCAAAGAGGTGCTGGGCATCAATGTTTTAAGAAGGAATGTGAGCCAAGTGTCTATGGTGAATAATGTGTCAAGTATAAAGAAAAGAAAATGAACTTGCTACACATGACACTCAAATAAAGCTTATGAACAAAGTAATAGCCAAGGATAAAGGAATAATGAGAAGTCATAGCAGTATGTCACTTGAAGCTTGAAGGAGACTTTCTAGGCCTAGAAGTCAATAAGAAGTGAGTATTTGCATATCCACACAAAACCCCATGAACTATCAATAATACTCTGCTAGCATGAACTTCCTCTTCCATTTCATTCTTTCTTCTCAATAAATTCATTTCTTGCTTGGGGACAAGCAAGCTTTAAGTTTGGTGTTGTGATGACAAGTCATCCTAGCCTATTTTAGCTAGTCTTTTTCTTTTGTTTTCATTAGAATTATGCACTTTCTTGAGCTACAAGCAAGCTAATTGAGTAGATTTTCATGTTTCCCTTGATTGAACCAACCATATATGAATTCATGCCATTTCATGAGGTTTTGTGCTATATTTGTTGCATATTATGAAAGAATGAATATCTCATGATTTTGAGCATAGCTTTGATAAGTTTGGTTGATTAATGATAGGTGAAGAAAGCTTGGAGAAAGGTTGAAGCAAAGAGAAATGGATAGGAGTGAAGAGAGGACAATGGAATAAGTGAAATTGAACCGGGAGGCATGAAGTTAGCCCCAACGTTAGCCCCCTAACTTGGAGGCTAACGTTGGGCATGAAGATCACTCCCTGGGCTCCCCACGTTTGAGCCAACGTTAGCCCCCTAACTTGGAGGCTAACGTTGGCAAGAGAAACTTGAAATTCATCCCTGGGCCAGCCAACGTTTGCGCCAACGTTAGCCCCCTAACTTGGAGGCTAACGTTGGCACATGAGTTATAAAGGGGGAGAAGGCCAACGTTTGCGCCAACGTTAGCCCCCTAACTTGGAGGCTAACGTTGGCACCTTAATTACAAAGGGGGAGAAGGCCAATGTTTGCGCCAACGTTAGCCCCCTAACTTGGAGGCTAACGTTGGCGCCACTAGCACAAAGCATTGCCAACGTTAGGGTCAAAGTTAGACCCCTAACGTTGGCACCAACGTCTAAACCAGAGAAATATGCTTGCTGCTATGAAAAGTTAGGGCCAAAGTTAGACCCCTAACTTTGGCTCAAACGTTGGGTCCAACTATGGCTAACTTCAAAACCGGTTCAATTGGTTCACTTTGGTTCTTCTTCAAACTTCAAGAGCAATCAACCAAGGCCTCTTTCAACCCAATTCCACCAAGAACAAAGGCCCAACTCAAGGCTTGAAGATCATTTTGGAAAGTGTATAAATAGGATAGAATTCAAGTTATTCGGGGAGCTTTTCTTTTAGAATTTTCAAAATAGTTTTCGGAGAGCCTTTGAACTTGAGTGAACTTTAATTTCTTGTTTTCATTGCTTTCAATTTCATTTTACATTTGTCTTGGATCTTGGATTGGAGAATTGAAGAAATTCTGTTTCAATCTCAATCTTGGATCTCTCTGTTTATTTACTGCTTAATTGAATTCCATTTCCGGTTCATTGTTCTTCATCTCTTTTCTTTGCAATTTACAATTTCCTTGCTATTGTTCTTGTTGGATCTAGGAAGGCATTGAGATCTAGACTTGGTTTTCTAGTCTCTGGGTCCTGAGATCTGAATTTCTCATTTCAATTCCCTGTTTATTGCTTTTAATGTTCATTTACTTTACTGCTTCAAGATCCGGTTCAATCCCAATTCCCTTTCCCTCTTCTGTTTGATGCAATTTAGTTTTTCCTTGTTTAAATTCTGCAAATCCATTCCCCAATTCCCTTTACATTTCAAGCAATTTAAATTCCTTGCACTTTAAGATTCCGCAATTTACATTTCTTGCACTTTAAGTTTCTGCAATTAAATTTCTTGTTCTTTAAGTTTCAGCAATTTATTTCTTGTTCTCTTTACTTCAATGCAAATTACATTCTGCAAGTCACAGATCACCCAACCAAATCTTGATTCGCTTGACTAAATCAACCACTAAACTAAAATTGCTCAATCCTTCAATCCCTGTGGGATCGACCTCACTCCCGTGAGTTTTTATTACTTGATGCGACCCGGTGCACTTGCCGGTTAGATTTGTGGTGTTTTGGAAGAGATTCGTTTCTCACCAAAATATCTCATCAACAAGTACTGCAAAAACCTGACTTGGCTGGTAGGATGATGACCTGGGCCATCGAGCTCTCACAATATGACCTACAGTATGAGCCCCGACATGCAATCAAAGCCCAGGCAATGGCAGACTTTTTGGTTGAGGTAACAGGGGACCCTCCCGAAGAAACGGGCACACGGTGGAGGCTTCATGTGGACGGGGCCTCCAACCAAACGTCCGAAGGAGCAGGGGTCATCCTAGAAAGCCCAGCAGGGGTCATCTATGAGCAATCAACCAAGTTCAAATTCCCAGTGTCGAACAACCAAGCAGAATATGAGGCTCTCTTGGGTGGACTAATGCTAGCTCGGGAAGTCGGGGCGACGAAGGTCGAAGTATGCAGCGACTCCCAAGTCGTCACCTCGCAGGTAAATGGAAGCTACCAAGCCCGGGATCCCCTCCTCCAAAAATACTTGGAAAAGGTTAAGGAAATGACAAGCCAGTTCCAGAAGGTCATCGTCCAGCACGTTCCAAGAGAAAGGAACACACGGGCAGACCTCCTTTCGAAGCTAGCGAGCACAAAGCCAGGATCGGGTAACCGGTCACTCATCCAAAGCATGGTGAAAGAACCAACGGTCGCCCTCCACTTGACGAAGTCGAGCCCCTCATGGCTGGACCCCATCACCAACTTCCTGGAACTCGGCAAGTTGCCCGAAGATGAGAAAGCAGCCAAAGCTTTAAGAAGGGAGGCGGCCAGATATGCAATCATACAGGGACAACTATTCAAAAAGGGACTCAGCCAGCCCCTATTGAAGTGTTTGCACCCCGACCAAATGGACTACGTGCTTAGAGAAGTCCATGAGGGGTGTTGCGGACACCACATCGGGGGCAAAGCCCTAGCAAGGAAGCTTATCCGAGCAGGATATTACTGGCCGACAATGATGAAGGCCTCAAAGGAATTTGTCAGAAAATGCACAAAGTGTCAACAAAACGCCAACTTCCACAGGGCGCCAGCCTCCGAACTAAATTCTCTGACGACTACTCAACCTTTCGCACAATGGGGAGTCGACCTCCTGGGGCCTTTCCCGGTCGGCCCAGGACAAGTCAAATACCTCATTGTCGCCATCGACTACTACAACAAATGGGTGGAGGCCGAACCGCTGGCTACGATATCGTCCTCCAACTGTCAGAAGTTCATGTAGAAGCAAGTGATAACCCGCTTCGGTATCCCGGAAGTCGTTATCTCAGACAACGGGACCCAGTTCACAGACAAGAAGTTCATGGAGTTCCTCTCTGGCTTAGGAATAAAGCAAAAGTTCTCCTCGGTAGAACACCCCCAAACAAATGGGCAGGTAGAGGCCACAAACAAAGTCGTCCTCCTTGGCCTAAAGAAGCGCCTAGACAATAAGAAAGGAAGCTGGGCTGACGAACTCTCCTCCGTCTTATGGTCTTACCGGACAACCGAGCAAAGCGCTACGGGGGAAACTCCCTTTCGCCTAACATACGGGGTCGATGCGGTAATACCAGTCGAAATCGGCGAACCGAGCCCCCGACTACTGCTCGCGGGCATGAGCGAAGCGGTCGAGAAAGACCTGGTTGAGGAAACGAGGGAGATAGCTCACCTAACAGAAACGGCGCTGAAACAAAGAATAGCCCTGCGTTACAACGCAAAAGTCCTCAAACGAGATTTCGAGGAAAGGGACCTCGTCCTGCGACGCAACGACATTGGCGTCCCGACCCCAGGGGAAGGCAAGCTGGCCGTAAACTGGGAAGGACCCTACAGGGTAAGGGAGGTACTCGGCAAAGGTGCTTACAAGCTCGAAAGACTCGACGGCAAGGAAGTACCCAGGATATGGAATGCGGGTAGCCTAAGAAGGTTCTACCCATGACCAGACGATTCGCCGAGCTGAGAACTTAAAGAAATAAGTAAATACCCGGATTGTTCACATGACAATCTACCCTTTTATCTTGTCAAATATTCACCATATTGGTTAAATTGCTTGGCTAATGATTAACTCGTACTTGGTTAATTTGCTTTTTACTCATGCTTGTCTACTTGTCTACTTTTTTACTTCTTCCCTACGTGCGACGCACACGAGCGCGTCTTAAAACGGCAGACCGGGACTGATCACCCCGGGGGCCATCTTAGTTACGGCCAAAGCCAACTGCGACGACAACACGACCACGGCAATCCAAGCCATAACTATCACAAAACGGGAAAACGGGCGCGAGCCCCCCAAGAGAAATAACAACAAATACAATAAACGACAACCCGACCAAACGACCAAATAAGTATAACTTATAAAGAGTCAAAACAAAGAACGAATAATAAGTTGTTCAGCAAATGCATTACAAAATATCCTAAGTTACAAGACTTCACTTCCTCGGCATGTCAACAATCTTTCCGTCCTGGATAGTCTTGAAAACGCCAATTGACGACGTGTCGAAATCAGGAGCTGCGATCCTCAGCTGAGCCTTCAGGGCATCTTCGGTCATCGAGATAGCATTCTTCCCTTGCTCCTTGGTCACCTTAAGCTTCTTCTTAAGCTCAGCGGCCTCAGCTTTAGCGGCCTTCGCCTCCGAGATGGCCTGCTCCCGCTCTTTTTCCAAGGCGACAACCCGACCCTGAGCGGCGTTCAGCTGACCCTCCAATGTCATCTCGCGCTCAAGAAGCCGGGCCACGGTCTCATCGGACGCCTTCAACCTCTCCGCAACAAACGACGACTTCTCCTCAGCAGCGCTAAGCTTTCCCCCCATCTCGGACAGCTGACCCTGGAGGAGTTCAACTTGAGCCTTAAAGTCATTGTTCGCCTTAACAGAGGACTCAAGCTTCCTCCAAAGCGCCTCCATACCGGATAACTCGAATTCGGCCTTCCGAGCTATCACGGCCCCACGAAGCAAGGTGCGATACATCCACCTCGCCTGCCTGGACAATTCGGTCTCGTGAAAATGCTCCTCTGTCCCGGGTATCAGTTGGGAGTCAATGAATTTGGTAGCATCAAAGTTCCTCTCCATTATGGTAAGGGCCCCTTCCGGGCTGGAAGACATCTTTCGCTTCTTGGGAGTATGGATAAGCTCCACGTCACTATCCGGATGAGGGGTGAGAGTCGCGTGCCCATCAGCGGACCCTTCCTCGCGGGTAGGGGAAGCCTGACCCCCTACGGCCTGTTTTCCCGACGTTTCGGTATCCCGGGAAGAAGGCGCAACTCCTTCTCCCTTGAAGGACCCCCCGACTTACCGACGTCCTTCTCTTCGGCATTCTCGTCGTCACTTGCCTCAAAAAAGGTCTTCATCAGATTCTCAAGACCGGTCACGGTGGCAGACATTTCCACTGCAACAAACAACAGGCACGTTAGTCGTTAGATCGGAAAAAGAAAAACAACGACAAAGAAACATAGGCAAACAAAGAAGATAACTCACGAATATAGCTCCTGGCGGCCTCCCGTTCACCCATAAGAAGATGTGGGTTCACGGGGTTCTTTTCAAAGATAGCAAAAAGGACGTCGGCTATCTGCTTATCTACAGCCGACAACCTTTTGTACGTCACTTTGATGAAAGGATTCGACCCCGCGCCAAAACTCCAGTAAGTCTGGATAAGGCGCTCCCCCTCTAACGACAACCAGAAGGGATGACGACCCTTGACGGGACGAACCTTGAAGTACTTATCTTTAAAACCATGGTAGGAGTCCTCAAAAAGGCCAAAAATCCTCCTACCCTGGGCAGAACGGAAAGAAAGAAACCCTTTTCTCGCCTTCCCCTGTTTGGAGGGGTTGGTAAGGTTGAAATAAAAGAGAAAAACGTCCACCGACACCGGCAGCTCCAAGTACTCGCAGACCATTTCGAAGCAGCGGATCGAAGCCCAGCTGTTCGGATGAAGCTGAGACGGGGGGACGGATATCCGGTTCAGAAGCGCCATTTGAAACTCGGAGAACGGTATCCGAACGCCAACTTGCGTGAACATGGACTTATAAAACCAGATCCAATCGGGGACACGAGGGGAGAGAAAATTGAGCTCATAAATACGCTCATGGGGGGCAGGGACAATGGCCTCGTAGTTGGCCTCTTCGTCAGTCCCCCCACACAAGTAGCCGGCTTGCCGGAACTCGGTCAACTCCTCCAAGTCCATCTGGTTGGGTGAGCTCCTTATATCGTCGGTCACCCAAGCATACGGGTCGTAAGCCGCACCAGATCCAGAAGACCGGGAAACAACGCGAGGCATACCTACAGCGGGGTACCACTCCGTTAGTCTATGAGGTCGGGAGCCCGAAAAAACTCAGAAACTACGCCTTTTCAACTCAATCGTGACCAAACACGGCTAAAAACTACGCCTACCACATAAACCACCCAAAAACCTATCCTAGAATGGTACCCCTCCCCTAACTCACCTACCCCAACATTGAAAAACCTTTCGGCAAAAATAAACTAGCCATGCAACAAACACAAGCAGCAATCGCACAGCAACAGGACATAACACAGATACCAAAGGAAAGAGACCAAAAAATTACCTGGAATGACGAAAGAAACTTGGACCGAAAGTTGAAGCAGGAGGGAGTTCGCACTGGAAGCTTTGGATGTTAGGGAGAGAAGGAGTTGGAAATGGTAAGAGTGGGAGGTGGATAGGGAGAAAACTGTTTAAAAACCACCACCAGAAGCGCGAAAGAAAGCAGGGGCAAAATAGTCTTTGCGCGCGGGTTTTTTCGAATCATTATGAGCATTAAATGCCCAGCGCGGAGAACGAAACGGCAAACAGATGCCACAGCAGACCAAGAGACACGCGCACAAGAGACGCGTCTCTCCCACGATTAGCCGACCCGACGACAACGTACGAACGAAGACATCACGCGCCACCAATGGCCCTCACGGCCATCGCTGACGCGTCGGGGGCACTATTACGGCCTGGCCCAAATTCACGCGGGTCAACCCGACCCGAGTTCCCGCCGGCCCAGCAACGCGCCCTCCACCCGACCCGGACGCGCGTCCCGTACGGCTTGCACACAGCCGTGGGACAGCGTCCTTGAGGGTATGGGCCTGTCCACTTGAGGGGCCCACTACTGACATGTATATAAGGGGGAGACTGGCTCTCCCCCCGTGGTACGTGACATTCTTACACCACCTCCTTTCCGCCTGCACATATTCTGACAAGAGCGTCGGAGTGTCTTTGCAGGTGGCACCCCCCCCTCTCCATACGAAGTGCTCGGGACCTCGCACACCCGGGACCAGGAGATCATGACCAGACGAGCCTCTCCACCATCCCAAGCGTTGACCTCAGGGTCCTAACCCGAACCGTCCGGTATCCGACCTGCCGAACAGATTTAAATTTAAAAAATAAAAACATCCGTTTACCAATTGTTAATAGAGATTGATGGGGATAGTGATAAGAGAATTGAAACGTTATCTCTCACGTTATCTCCCATTATCCACGTGAGAGATAATCGTTTCAATTCTCTTTCCACTATCCCATCAACCTTTTTGAATACTAATTGATAAAAAATATTCATTTTAATCTCTTCTACCAACCTTTTTATGTACTAATTGCATGCTAAAAGTTTAGATTATTGATAATATTAATATTTTTCATTATTTTTATTATTATGTTTATATGAGATATACACGTTTCGCGTCCACCTATCTTATCTTGTTAATGCAAAATTATCTCGTTTACAATATAAACGAGATAAGCAAAGTATTTATTTTGATAAATATTTTTTAAATTATTTATTTCAGTAATTATTATAATTTATTTATTTATTAAAATAAAAAATCCCCATTTAAAATAGTTAGCGCGCCAAGTTTTAATAATATATCAGATGTTCTTCGTAGAAGAGAGAACCAAACAGTTCAATGAAAAAAAAAAAGAAGTGACGTGATATTTCTAAGGTTTTATTTTGGAATTCAAAGATTTTTTCATGAAAAAAAATATGGAATGTATTGGTTTTAGTATTTGCAAATTGGGGTTGGATTTTAGGACCGTTGAAGAGAGGGTTTTAGAAATAAGATTTTTTTTTCTTTTTAATCTTTTATGCATAGGAATAATATTCTTTTTTAATATTTTAGAGATTTGAACGGTGAAATTCATAATTATTTTTCTTCAATTATCTTCTCTAATCTATTCTTCTATGCCTTTACTTTTCTTATATAAAGTAAAACATAGTATGATAAATATTTTATCATTTATATTTTAATTGCTGAGTTTAGCGTTCTCTTTTCTATTAACTTAATTACTTTTACAGTTAAATATTTGTTTCAGAGTTTGATTTAATATAATTCTTTATAAAAAATTCTTAATTTGATATTCGAGTTCGTGTATTTTTGTTTTCATTTTTTTAATTATATTATGAAAAGATAAACTATTATATTTTATAATAATATTTATTAGCATATAACATTAAAAATATAGCAATATGGGAAGATTCGTTAAATTTGTTATAGTATATATTTTTGAAAAACTTAAAGTCATTCTGCATTTTCAAAAGCCTTTTGAACCCAAAATCATACATGTATTAATTATTAAATAATTTATCATTTGAAAAATTTAATTAAAAGAATTACTGAAATATCTATGTAATTTCACATTAGGATTGTTTCATTGATACATTCCAAACTCATGAGAAAATGTTTGCCTAATTAACGTGGTAGACAAGATTGAGAGTTATGATAAAGGTACATGATAGTAATTGATTGCAACTAGATAAATAGAAGGAGGAAGTAGAAGAAAAGAACAGAAAGCAAAAGAGAATAATGCAATATATTACAATAGTGGTACGTAATGAAGTAATCTTGGATTTTTGTACAAGAAATTATTAGAGAAGAGGATAGTTTGTGATATAAAAAGAGAGAATAATAAAAATAAAACTTAATAATTTTAAAAAAATAATAAAATAAAAAATAATTTAAGATGTTGAATATATATTTGAAATAAAAATATAAGTATTATTTTATCAATTAGAAATATGCATGAATATAAAGTTTTATTTGAATTTAGATTTTTATATTTGTTTCAAATTAAATAAAATTTAAAAATAAATAATTTAATAATATTTATAAATGATTACTTTGTGAGTAATACTTGTAAATATTCTGATCTCATATTTTTGTTAAACATAATAACATAATAATTTTTTTTACCATACCTTATTTAATTTAATTTTATTTATTTTATATATTCTAAATGTTAAATAATTTATACAAAATTTTATTTTTATTTTAAATTATTGACATCAATACAAATTTAAAATTTTAAAATAAATATATTAAATTGAATTTCTTAAAAACATTAAAAAAAAAGCGGCTGTTGAGCCACTAATAATTTATAAACGGCTAAAACCCAATCGATTGGTGACTAATCCAATCGAATTAATATACATCAAAAAGCTTGTAATAACTAGTTTTTGACAAATTGGTCCATTTTCATTAATCTTATAAAGTCTCTAAAGTAGTCACCAAAAAAAAAAAATAAAGTCTCTAAAGTCTGGGATGATTATAAAGAGGCATTGTGGCCACATTTCATAACTAAGCATATCATAGCCTTACTATAAAGCTTTCTTGTGAATTCATATCAATTTCTTTATAGTTAAAGGTTGTTTTATACACAGTTTTGTTCATGGACCTATATTCGTATTTATTCGCTCTTTCAAGGGAGTTCTCAAATTCAGTTTATAAGATTGTAGAAGAATTTTATAACTATTTTTTTCGCGAGACTTTTATACACCACAGTTAAGAGAGAATACTACAACGTATATTAAGTGTTAAAAGAGAAACAGTTGGAAGTTGAAATTACTTCAAGTTCTAGAGATGACTTCTCTAGGTGTAGACTTAACATACAAATGGTGAAGCAATCTGCGAGGTATATAATAAGTACTCGTTGCAGGGGTTAATGAAACCCCCATTTAAGTTTGGTGGATATATAATAAGTACATCCATACATAGATACAATATATCTGAAAACCCTAACGAAGATCATGAAACATAACAACACCCTTACATAGACGGTATGATGAGCGCCAAAGAGGCAAAAAATCCTCCCAAATAAATTCAACAATAAAATCTTAAAAACAAAAATAGGACTGCAAACCAAAATGGCCTTGGATTTTTGGAGTGGATCTTCTCTATTATTTTCAATCTCTCACTTTTCAATATTTTCACTCAGTTTTTTTTTTTTTTTTTGTCCCACTTAAACAGTGTAAAGTGAGAAATCACATTTTACCTAACAATTGAGAATAAAAAAATTGAGAAGATCCATTCCCTTGAATTTCCAAGCTTATCCACCAAAATACTATGATGTATGTTAGGAGAGGAAGTTAAGAACCAAAAGAAAATCTACACGAAAAACCATACAAGAGTGAGCGACCATGTCCAAGTATCAGAGACATTGGCTAGGTGATGAATAAGATTAAACAAAGAAAGAAAGACTCTAATTCATTTTTGTATTATTTTTTACATATTAATGTGTATTGAAAACAAAACAATGCTTGCGCAAACCGATAAAAAATTGGCCGAGAAAGGTTCTGAGTTGTTTCAGACTAATCATGTATCTCATCTTTCACCGACTCCAGATTAGAGCATTCTACTAAAACAAAGACAGACAGAAAGAAACAATGCATGTCTAAAGTATAACCAGCAACTATATGAAAATTTACTCATCTGAAATATGCCAAGTTCTCAACTCCTGTGATCCCCCAATTTGGAGCATTAAATTCGACTAAACATTGAATCGAAAAAGCATCACATCTCCTTCTTGTACAATGTAGTCTTTACCTTCAGATCTCAGCTGCCAACAAAGTAATTCCTCAAAAAAAGTAATATTCCCACAAAAAAGAAAAGAAAAGAAAAAACTGTAGCAATATCCAATAAAAATCTCTCTTGGAACCCTATCATATATCTTTCCAAATCTTTATAAACCACATGCAATTCTTTTTGTTACCTTTAATATCTATCCATCAATTTCCACAAGTGGTTTGCAGCCATGATTGATTTCTTGTTAATTAATAGTTGATTGCTAAACCACTTGATTTAAGGCATATTGAACAAAAACCAGACTGGTAAATTAATAAATAACATTTGTAATATTGTGCCTTTATAGTAATCAAACAGAATATAATATGGTATGTGCATTTCTTAATAAATCTGAAGTGATTGCATGCATGTAAAACAAACGCTACTAAAATAAGCAACTCACAAGTCCTTTCTCTCTTGCAGCAGCTAGTGAACCAGCAGCAACAAAATCATCATAAGCCACCTAATTAAAGTAAAAATTATGAAGGTTAATGCAGTACAACAAAATAGAGAAAACTGATTGTTGGTGTGAAATCTAATTTCATATGTGCAATGAATAGATATAATTGGTTGTAGTTTAAAACAATACATACTCACATCCTCATCATACACGAGTTTTCCTCCAACAACAAATTTTAATGGTCTTCACAATATTGAATTCAGTTCATGTTACATGGCTTTTGAGCCATATAAAAACACTCCTAAATAAAATATGGAAAGGATCTTTCTGTGCATTCTGGACGCAGCAACAAGAATAAAAATGCTATAATATGTTGCTGATTCTTAACTAATTAGGAGCTCATTCCTCTTATAGTTAATACTGTGTATTCATGGTTGGGTAGACACACTAGACTCACATTTTACTCCATATAGTTAGTATCTGTATGTAAGAAATTAGTTATTTACATCAAATTAATACAAACAAGATTACATAGATTAGAGGTTGTTCTGCCTTACATCCAAAGTTCAAAACGGAAAGTTTAGACAATAATTTAAGAATCTTATTATTAAAGTTTGTCAAATTTAGTCCATTCAAGTAGCATGCTACGTTTTTAGAAAAAGTCTAGGGAGCCAACATTATTTCAGCCAACTAATTTTAAAAATCAGCCAAAAAGAAATGAACATAAAGAAAGGAATTTCCAAAACTAGTCAGGATAAAAACATTCGAAACTCACGTAAAAAAAATTTGAAAGTGAACAAAATAAAACTAATCTAAGGTATAGAATTTAGGATTTAGGGTATCGAATTTAGGATTTTGGGTTTAGAATTTAGGAGTTAGGTTAAGAATATAGAATTTAGGGTTTAGGGTTTAAAATGTAAGGATCAGAATTTAGGTTTCAGAATTTAGGATTTAGGATTTAGGGTGATCAGAGACAGTGGCAGCCAGTGGCGGCAGAGGGGCTGCAGCAAAGGTGGTGGTTCTGTGTGATTTTGTGGTGTTGGAAAGGAGAAGTGAGAAGGGGTAAAAAAAAATAAAGAAAAAACAGAAAAGAGTAGCCTAATGTACAAGCATTTCGCGTTAATGCAGGATCAAGGAAGGGCCGCTCCCAAATTTCAAAAAAAAAAAAGATTGTCAATGAGTTGGTTGGTTTGTTTGTTGGTTGAAATTGATTGATAGGATATTGGCTCCCTAGTTGGATTGTTTTAATATATATTTTTTTAAGCTCAAAATAGTTTCGATGCCAAGTCATATGCTATTATATTATATGAACAGCAGTTAAATATTACATCCTTGATGCTTACTGTTTCTGCTCGAATGAAGCCCTTCTCAAAGTCGGAATGAATTACTCCAGCAGCTTGAGGTGCAGTCATTCCTATTACAACAAAAGCTTAGAACTCAGAAGAGACAAATCTAAGTATAATATAGTTGTTTTTTTCTTTCTTTTTTTTACTATTATTGGTCAATCAATCTTACTATATCACAAATATGGATGGGTCATGAATCTTAAAAAGGAATGGGCATAAACAATATAATATGCAGGCATCACTCCCAGGAAGACGACATCTGTTCATTACCCATCAAAAGATAAAAAATTCCATGCTAATAATAATAACCTACTTAAGTTAATATACAGCCAATCTCCTAAGCATGTTTTCAGAAAAGGATGAAATCCAGTGAGGAAATAATTAACTACTGAACAATGTAAATAAGCCAAATTACAGCGAAACTAACCTGCAAGTATTGTCCATGCTTTTGTCTCCTGTATAGGCATCAGATAAACAAGATCATTTTTGACAATAAAATATGATGTGATATGTAATCAAATCTTTCACCGACACATAAATTAGGTGTTTTGAACACTTTTTTTCTTTTTTTAAATTTAGAATTAAGTGACCACCAGAACACTTCATCGAGTGAAGAAAGTTGTTAAACCCTAAACTCCATGTACTATAAATGTTAAGAATGTACAATAGGAATTATTAGATCAAATCTTGTTAAGGTTCAATTTTTATAAATTTTGGCACAAATAATCTTCATAATATGCAAATATATTAAACAGTAGAAAACTTTGGAATGAAAAATCTATTTATGTAGTTATTCAATAGTGTATCTATATCATGCAGCGCACGTGCACACACACCCATATCATTTACTAGGATAATCAGTACTATAATTCTCTTTAAAACTTTTTGACTTTTCCTTGTACCTTTTCACCAGAAGTAAAATAAGTTCGTAACCCCAGCAGACCATAAGTTTCCCTAATTAGGTTCCCAAGACCACTTTCACTAACACCGAGCGAATTCAAATATTCTTGTCTTTCTTCCATTGGTAGTTCAGTCAGCTCGGCCTCAACCTGAAAGAACAAGTAATGTACTTTGGTATATGTGGTGATAACAAGAACAGCAACAACTGTCTTTCAATATAAGGAATTACAACCTAGACAAACCACAACTCTAGAAAATGTATATTATACGAAGTCCCATGAAAACCACAAGGAAAGTTGCCTTTCCAAACGTGTATACCTGTGCCGAAACAGTTACGATTCCCGACTGCAGCTCAGATGCAACTTCTGTGACTTCCTTCACATAATTATTGTCTGCAGCATCAGATAGATCAGATTCTGCAACATTTGCTACATATATAACAGGTTTCATGGTGAGCAAGCAGAGATGCTTTACAGCATCCCTTTCATAATCCGTTAAGGTCACAGATCGTGCAGGTTTTCCATCCAAGAGTGCCTCACGAATCTTTTCCAGTGCAGACTTTTCTGCCTCTTCCTATATCAAGAATTTAAAAATCAGCTAGATTATACTTCAAGTCTTCAACAGAGAAATAAAACAACTAAGGAGAGATGATAGTACCTTAACTTTAGATTGTGAATCCTTTGCCTTGCCTTTCTTTAGTTTCTCCAATCTTTTATCAATCTGCATTTCTCCCCCCAAAAAAAAAAAATCGTTAGTAGACCAGTAAAACAATATGCCTATGTTGGGAGAAAAACAAGGGTGGGGGTACTGTGGGCCAATCTGAGGGTGGGACAGGCTTAACATAAACTGTTAGTCACAAGGTAGTTAGTAGGAAACATAAATAGAAGGGAGACAAAGAAGCAAGGAATTCAATTGGAAAATATTACAGAGTAGTTAGAATCTCTTTTGAGTTTTCCTCAATCATTGTATTCAGGTTAGCAGAGTCCGGTTGATCTAAGAAACATCCCAAAATACACCATTTCTTATTTTCTTTTGTTTATTTTTCACTATAATCCGAGCCAGTTTCTTCAGGACATCTTAGTTAAATCAGTGGAATCCATCAATAAAATAAATAAAATCCGAAGCAACTGTGCATGGATGAGCATATGATCTGCCAGAAACAAAGCATTGACAATAGCAACCATCCCAAAGGAAAATAATATAATAATTTCATCTAAAAAAAAAAGAAGTTATTATGAGAACTCATATTATAAGGGACATTGTAACTACATATCCATATCTACCATTGAATAGGATTTAGATGAAGTCCACATTCTATCTGATAGTGGACCATAGATGAGCTGGCATGGTAGGGACATTTCTTCAACAATGTTTAACACAACAAAGCCATTTTCCACTATACTTCAATGTTCTTGTAGTACTAACAAAATCAAGATAATAATCCTGAATTGTACCTTCCAAATGCAATGAAAGGGGAACATATCACAATCAAATATTTTTTTTTTTATCGAAAAAGGAACGCATTCAAAGGAAGGCAGTATAATTGGGCAGAATGATAGCTAGTCAGCTGACCTGGTCCAAATCTGCAAAAACAAGCTCCAAGTTGATAACATCAATATCAGATTTTGGATCAACTTTACCATTCACATGAACTATATCATTGTCTTCAAAACATCGAACAACCTAATGTAACAATCAATAGATCCATGATAATATAAGAAACAAGGGAATCAAGATTGTGATAGCAAGTCTGTAACTACAAATATATATACCAGGGAGGGGACGGGGAATCCTCGTTTCATAACGGTTTCAACAGAAATACAAAGAAACTAGGAGACAGAAATGAGTTTGGAGAAGTAGATACCAAGTTGGAAAAAAAAGCCTCTAGGGACAAAATTTCCCATTTTCTGTTGACCCAAAAACTAGGGACAGTAGGAATAAGACAGAGAAAACTTCTTTATTTTGTCTATATCTTAGTGTTTCATATATTTTCTTTCTTAAGACACTTACCAAACATGGTATAAGGGATCATACTTCAAATGAAAAGGGCGGCCAGGTAAAAAGCATCACATGATATGCAGGATTTTAGAGGGTCGCAGGATTTAGAAAAGGATCGCACCCAAAGTGTGTAATGCGGGTAGCCTAAACTGATGCAAGCTATTACATACCATGAGATTTTATGTGCACACTTAATCATATGTATTGAATGGTTCAAAGCTTGTATATCATTTTAATTCGGAGAAGTGAAAATCATTGGTTACTATGTAAAAGTTCAACTAATGAGATACCTTTACTGAAGGCAAAAGATTTCTGGGACAATAAGAGCAGAAAGGAAATTTTGAAAATGTAGGAGGATTGTGAGATATATTTTCAAAATATATGAAAAGTCATGTTCAAAAAATTGCATCTGTTCATGAGGTTGTAACTCATTAAAGAGTTGTATTTTCTCAAAGGGATGTTTCTCTTCATGAATATGCATCCGTATTCATGCATGTACTTAAGCATATGTGCCTCTAGATAGGACCTCAACATATTTTTTATGCGCAGAGAGAGGGAAAAAATTATCATTCTATAGAATATCATTGGTGTAAAGCTTGATTGCATGAGTACCAAAACAAATCAAGTGCTCTTCCTTGTTATCTTGCACGAGTTTGCCAGAAACTCATTTTGCACTCTCAGTTTGGATTGGTGAGAGGTGAATTAAGTCTAAAGGAAAATGTGTGTAATACATGCCTTGAAGAGTTGCACTATTCTCTTACTTAATCTTCCTACTGCAGATTATGTACCACCATTCTCATCTTCAAGGCTTCAACAAATTCCAAGATTCTCAATCCAAGTTCTCACAATTATGAGTAACAATTAGTTGCCACCATACTTTTTATGGCAGATGCCGGCTCATAGCCGAAGGGTAAAAACTGCCATGAGGTTATGACCGGGTGGTGTTGAAGTAAATGATCTAAATGGCAGATACATTAAAAAACTATAAATTGTATACAAATAAAAACTAAGAAAATCTACAAGATATAAATAAAACTACTAAAAAAATTATATCTAAAACAACTAATACTTTATCAAGAATAATATGAAACTATATATCCACATTATAACAATCAATATTAAAGATTAAAACTACTATCAATTATCAAAATAAGAATGTTAATATAAACGAAGCAGCAGAAGCAAATTGAGGATTTAGAATACAGAAAAAAAATTGAGCAGTTAGAACAGAAAAAAAAAGATTTGAATGGAAAAACAAAAACTTGAGGGGTTCAAAATATAAAGAGAAGGAAGCATCTTAGATATGTAGATTCACGAACAACGTTTAACGTTGTCGCCATCCTGCGCAGGTCATGGAGCCATCATCATCAATGTTTCGTGCCACTATTGCGTTCTTTTGCTTCGTCACCATGGTCTTCCTTTTTAGAACAGTTGATGCATGTTCAAGAGGGCATTTTCGTTATTTTAGAGACAAGGTGCAGAATGATGTTAGAAGAATTACACTATGCCGGCCTTGAATGTCAAGAAAACCAAGAGTTCGTATAAAAAATAGTGGTGCTGAAATTGCGGCACTCATAAGGCCCATTAGGCTAAGAACAGGTTTCTTAGAGGCCTAATAGGAAAATATTTATCTATCTTTTTATGTTTCCGTTGTGTCTTTTCTTGTTCATTCATATTCATTCTTATTTTCTTACAAGTTTCTTAGTTGTTACTTCTCCACTTTAATCGCCAAATTGACTAAATCCTCATTTGCATAATGGTGAAGCTCAACCTCATCTACAATTTCTTGGTTTAATCCAATCAAAAATCGCCCCATAAGAACTTTAAAACCCTTTTCAAAATTAATCTTGCACATTGAATACAGCAACTCTTTGTGGTACTCCTTTACTGATTTTGAACCTTGTTTCAACTTACAAAACTTTTCAAGAAACTCATGGTATGATGATGACACAAACTGGTTCCTCATGATTTTCTTCATCTTCTCCCAGGTGCAAATTGGTCTTCCATACCTTTTTATAGATCTTCCTAACTCATTCCACTTAGCTTCTACCAATCTAACATTCTTTTCCTCTGACAGGATGCAATACGCAAAAATTGACTATATCTTCCTTTCCTATTTGAAATATGTGTCAGCATCATTTTTCCTTTACAAGCAGGGATTTGCATCTTAAAAACCTTTCTCGCATAAGAGATTCCTTCATCATCACTAATACCATTCTCAGTCCTCATTGATTCTAATTTGGAAACCTATAAAAATAATAATAAAGACCTCACAATACTATTCTCACGTGTATCACTCAAAATTAGGTCACTCGTGTTTGCACTTAATCCATGGCTTTGTCCATCTTTTGAGCTAACCTCTGGTCTATTTCCACTCTTATATTACTTTAACAAGTTGTACTTCAGAAATAAAGAGAAAAAAGAGACCAAGAGACCAAACTAAGATAATCGTAATGATAAAAACTTTCAATTTGACAAAAAAAAATTCAGATTATGTGACAAACAAATTTGAAAAATACTAGAAAATTTTCCAAACCCAATTGATACCCCAGAAGAATTTGAAACAAATCTGAAATTTGGATACTTGGAAATTGAAATCAACAACCTTTTAATTGTATGACATTCTCCCCTTCTTTTTTCCTTTTTTTTTTGTACTGCACTTTTCATAAACAACACCTCTTCTTTTTTTTTTTTTGGAATTTACGATTTTTTTAATTCTCCTTTTTTTTCCCATGCTTTTTTTCTTTGAATTTTCGAGATTTTTTTCGCTGAATATCACTCTAAAGTAAAATTGCAAAAATAAAAGATAAAATAAAGAAACTAGACACCGACCCTAGAACGTGTAGATAAATAAGATCGTAGCTACGACCTGTAACTGATACTAAATGATAATGAATGAATATAAATGAACAAGAAAAGACACAATGGAAACACAAAAAGATAAATAAAGATTTTTCTATTAGGCCTCTAAGAAACCCGTTCTTAACAACTTAGGTTACCGGAAGGGTTTTTTTCTACTAGACCTTCAAAGAACATGTTTGACAACCTAGATCAAAGGGCTACAATTGAAAGAACGAACACTAAGAATTACCTTAGATTGGATCCTTCAAATTTCTTCATGCAACAAGCAAGCAAATCACTCACTTCACTTGGTCACACAATGCAAAACGTGCATAAAGCAACTCAGAAATTTTTATTCATCAAAAGTGATCAGATTGCTTCACAAAAGTGCTTAAATAGATCCCTAACAGATTAACTTAAAAGTGGATCAAATCTTCCTAGAATAAAACAATAAAATCTGAAAAAAATAAAAGATATGACTCCAAAATTAACTCTAACTAATTTAAATCAGATAAGATCTTATTAGATATTAAACACCTAGTATATGAATATGATAATTAATTTAAATCAGATTTGATCTATAAAGATTAGATCAGATTTGATTTAAATTTAAAACACCAAAAATACTACTAAACAAATCAAAACCAAATCAAATCTTTTAACATCCCTAACAACAAATCAAATTTAAATATAACTAGATAATTTCGAATTTAATACCGAGTTTATGCTTCCCAATGAATTTTAAAAGAACTCTTGGGCTTCTTGATGTCCTCATTTAGTCCAATGGGCCTTATGAGTACTGCAATTTCAGCTCCACTGTTTTTGAGACGAACTATTGGTCTTCTTGATATCCAAGATCGGCATAGTGTAATTTTTCTAGTATTCAGATCCTTGAACATGACAAGATTACCATTCTGCACCTTTGTCACTAAATGACAAAAACACCCTCCTGAACACATATCAACAATGGCATGTTGTCGACAATGATGTTGTTGGCATCACAAGTCTTCGTCTTTCTCAAGCAACAGAGAGGGAGAGTGAACGTAGAGAGGGTATGAAGAGGGAGAATATGAGCCAAAGAAAACTTTTCTTATAAAGGTTAGGCTTAGGTTTATTAAATGAAAAGACCCGGTAATTTAAAAAAATCCAAAAAAAACCCGCCATACTTGTATTAGACCGTCATGGCACCACCGCCAATGTGGCCACCATTTGCCAAACACCATTTCTGCAACACCACATGCTTAAGATGGCAGCTAGCCCAAAAACCGCCATGCTGTAACACCATGGCAACAATTTTAAAACCCTACTTGCCGCCTTGTTAACATCAAGATTGGGAACTTAAAGGCTCAACCTGAAGAAGAATTCAGCAAGTTTGCAACAGCCGCATCAAGTGGCAAGATCTTCCAAACTTCAAGAATTTATGGAATTTGTAACATCCAAGAGCTGTTTTCTTAATTCTTCCTTAGGAAAAAGGTGTATTATTTAAACAGTTTGCATTGATAGGAACCTAAAATTGCTTAAGTCTACATTAGGAGGGGAACAGGGAAAGGTCAGGCCCAATGAATTGGTTTTGACGAGACCTAACTAGCGGTTGCTAAGTTGGCAGGAGGAATTGCAAGGAGAGAAGGATTTTGTGGAATCTAGATCATATTTCTATGAGTTTGAAAGAGCAAGGATCTTAAGTGTCAGATAATAAAGCTAAACTGGTGGTGGAACCTTGGCAGTGAGGTACTACAGCTATGAAGCTCAATTGTATTCCACTAACATTAGTCCAAATGTGGTACTACAGCACTATCTTCTTATTGTATTAACTGTTTTGCCTTCTCTAATACCAATTCCTATCAATTTCAATGGAAAGATCCCTTAAGTTGCATAGGGGAAGCTGCAAGGCAGAAAAATTGTAATTTAGTAGGTTGTGGGGAATTACATAACTTCATTTCCATAAGGTGGTGTATGAACTCAAGTTACAGGTAGTAGAGATGCCTCGATTTCAGAAGCAGTCATGAGAGGGAATCAAAGGCAACAGCAGAACCAGTTCAATTAATACATACACTTGGGAATCAAACCGTCCTTTACAACTACCAGCAAGAAAATGAATGATCCGGTCTAGTCAACCTAGAACATAAGTGAGAATACTGTGTACATAGCTAACTAACCGTTTCGTTAAAAACAGAATATAAAACAAAAATAAAATTACAAAAGTACTGATGTAACAAAATTATGTGAAAAGATGATAGATAAACAAAACTAAGCGAACAGACAAGAGATAAACACCTGAAGTATAGAGTCGACCTCACGAATGTGCGACAGAAACTTATTACCCAGTCCCTGCAACAATTAAAGGTGCAGAAGAAATTAAACAGTGCAACTGTGTAATGAGGAGAGAGAGAAAGAATAAAAGAGAATGTGTTTACTAGCACCAAAACTAAATAAGAAGAAAAAATATAAATACCTCGCCTTGACTTGCACCCTTTACAAGCCCCGCAATATCCACAAATTCTATAGATGCAGGGACTGCTCGAACAGATTTACTAAGATTAGAAAGTACCTGGAGACGAGAATCTGGAACTGCAACAATCCCTACATTTGGCTCTATTGTACAAAAAGGAAAATTAGCAGCTTGAGCCTTTCCATTTTCAACCTAGACATACAAGAAGGATTGTATATAAAAATTTAAAATCGATATAAACTGACATTATTGCAGCACTAGGAAGTAGAGCTATATGCATGCAAAACATCACCACCACAATCAACCTAACATTAACCATAAATTAGAGAAAATAAAAGAGAAAGATCCAACGATATTTACCAACCATTTCATCTATAAAAGGCATAGTAATGATGAAGTTATTCCAAAAGTCCTTCTTTTTCAATAAAATAGAAACAAAGAAAAGAAACAGAAACAAGGTAACACAAATAAACATTTCACAAGACATCCGCCAAAAGGAGAGCAGCACTAGCAGAGGGCTGTTGGAGGGATCTCTAATGGAATCATTCTATTTGACACCAATCGTAGCCAATCATCAGCCCATATGTTTGTAAATCAAATAAAGCTAGGACAGTTCATATCATTAGGAAAGCCCATCACAGAGTTAACTATTATTAATCAAAAACCGTCATTCAATTCCTAGAAATGAACACTAAAGAAAATTCATATATGTTCTTTACTTCAACAGAAAAATATCCGTCTGTATCTCTCACTGTCTATCTGGCTCACAGACGTTATCAAAATGCAGCCCAATAGAACAAAAATCAACTAGGTATTCGCATTATAGAAAAGACGCATAATGAGAATGTGGCACATAGAGGCTTACAACAGCATTGAATAGAGTGGACTTGCCAACGTTGGGGAGGCCAACGATGCCGGCTCTAAGGCTCATACTTATCCTTGATGAAAAAGACGAGAACCTTCGTTGAGTCCCGTAGAAGTGAGCGGTTCGGAGAAGAGTTTGATTTCGCAAGAAGTTTGACTTGAGTGGATGAAATAGAGTGGGAACAAGGTGAAGGTGACTGCAAGCCGCTCTTGCCATTGCTTGCGTTGCAGTTGCCGGAGGGAACGCACATTCAACGGATATGGATGCGGTGGATACATGCGCAGCTTCAACAGATAAATTCCAAGCTGGGACTTGAAAACTGAAAACATGACCCGAACAACCCACGGCCACGAGTGGTGCCTTGCCCCAGCAGGCCAGGTTAATAACCGGTTTGGTTTGGGTACAATATAAAGCCGCATTTAACCCGTCATAATTGTTTGGACTTTGGAGTGATGGATTCATGGATACCCACCCACTAATTCGGGTCATATGTTTTACGTTGCCCGCCCCAACCTGGATCCGGGTCATGTTTTGTCGGATTTGTGCCCGTCTATTTTTGATTTTTTATTGTGTTATGTTTCGAGTTGAGTTTGGATAGCTTTGTCTTTTTTAAATAAAATATATATTTTAGGATAAAATTATAATAAAATATAATATTTTTATATTTTAATTAATACTTTTATATTATATAATATTATTTTTATTTTAAAATAATCTATTTTAATATAAATATGATATAATATATTAATATTTATTAAGTAAAATTTTATTAATTTATTATATAAAATTTATAAAATTAATTGATTTATTTTGGATTAATTTAGGGTCAAAATAAATTCAGGGGTAAAAAACATAGATAAACCAATGGGGGAAACTTGTTACATGAATAAGCCAAACCAAAAAGAGATCCACGAATCAGCCAAGCCCTATTTATATACAATTCGAACCTAATTGGTTCGAACCCTATTTATATACAATTCGAACCTAATTGGTTCGAACCCTATTTACACATAATTCGAACCTAATAGGTTCGAACTTCAAGTTTATAAATCGAACCTAATTGGTTCGAACTACGTTCTATTACGTGCATCATATAATTCGAACCTAATTGGTTCGAATTATGAGTGATTGTGCTATATAACGAGTTCGAATCAAGCAGATTCGAATCAGTTATCCTTTTCCATACCCCACCAAATCCCAGAGAAAACGACCCAGATTCGATCCGAGAAATAGTAGAACCGAAGACTCAGCTGATGGGGGACGATCCTGCAAGACTGTACCGGTTGGATGCGGTTGCTCATATAGCCGGGGTCATCAACGACGAGGTTAGTACATAGAAAAGTTTCTGCACACGGTTTATTTGAGTTAGTGATTTTGCATGTGGTTTTAGCGGTTCTATATGTGAGTGGTTTATCAGGGTGGCATTACAAATGGTTTAGCTTAGAGGTTATTGCATGCGGTTTAGGGGGCGGTTTTTGGTAAGTGGGTTTTTGTAAGTGGTTTTATATGCGCTTCTGTGAATAGTTTATGTAAGTGGTTTATGTTAGGTGGTTTTGTTAGTGGTTTGTTGTAGTGGTATTGCAAATGATTTAATTTAGTGGTTTTGCATGCGGTTTAATTGGTGGTTTAGAGTAAGTGGTTTATTGTATGTGGTTTAATAATGTGGTCCATTTAATGCGCAGCCACAACGATGCATCAGGAGCATGCGGCGGCAACAAGGCATGCCACTCGACGAGCGTTATGTTCCGTACCTGCAGATGGCCGGGTTATACCATATGGCTAGACTGAACGATAGATGGTTCCGGTTAGACGAGCCCCTTGTCAGCGCCTTCGTCGAGAGGTGGCGTCCTGAGACGCATACCTTCCACATGCCCTTCGGAGAGTGCACGATCACGCTTCAGGACGTGGCATACCAGTTGGGGTTGGCAGTGGACGGGCGTTATGTCAGCGGTTGCCTTACAGACTTCCATCTGTATATCGAGGGTGGACGTCCAGCTTGGGTGTGGTTCGAGGAGTTGCTTGGAGTGGTACCTCATCCGAGCCAGGTTCAGAAGTTCGCAGTAAACTGCACCTGGTTCCAGGAGACTTTCGGACACTGCCCCGAGGGAGCCGATGAGGACACTGTGCGGCGCTTCGCTCGTGCCTATATCATGATGTTGTTGGGCACTCAGCTGTTTGCCGACAAGTCCGGCAACCGCATTCACATCAGATGGCTTCCGTACGTAGCTAGGATTGAGGAGATGGGTTCCTACAGTTGGGGGTCTGCAGCATTGGCGTGGTTGTACCATTGCATGTGCCGAGTGGCAAACAGACATGTGGTCAAGCTAGCCGGCCCACTTCAGCTACTTCAGTCCTGGATATTCTGGCGCTTTCCCAGGTTTAGGCCTGCTGGGTATGATACGTCCAGCTGGCCTTTGGCATCGAGGTACGCTAGTCAGGCTTTTCTATTTCAAGTTGGGATAGCTGCTGTGAGTATTACAAATCTGTCATAATTCTGAATAAATGTAACACCCATGTGCCCTGCAGGTGGTCAGGTTACAGCCCTTCCTACAGCCAGAAGGGTCCTCGACTGCAGAGCACGAGACTGGAGATAGACAGGTTACATGCCAGGGATGTGAGTGTTCTTCCTGTTACTTTAATTTAAATAAGTAGACATCGAATGTTTCTGTTTAGCCAGTTGGCGTGACAACATCGGTATTTATTTGTGCAGTTTATCTGGATGCCTTATAGCTCCCCCGAGGTACTTCAGGTTGTGCATCCGGAGGTGTTGGAGCCCCGACACATGGCAGTGTGGCGTTCTGTCACGTCGCTGATATACTTTGCCGTCGTAGAGTGGCATCAGGTAGACAGGGTGCTACCGCAGTTCGGTGGTGTGCAGCCTCTCCTGCGTCCCGCCCTGAACATCGACTTTCTGATGTCGAAGGACGGGAGAGGCGGCGATCGTTGGTTCCCGTCCACCTTACCGGATTGGCATATTCATTGGGAGACCCGTGCGGACCACGTCCTCCGGTTCGATGTTGTTGCCGATCCTGGACCTTCGCACGCCTATCTAGACTGGTGGAGCCAGCATGGGAAGAGGTTCTTGTCACCCGATATTCATCTGGGGGATCTGAGGGGCATTCCTATTCCTGTCGAGGCGTCACAGAGGGGTCCTGGTTGAGTTCCTGACATGGATCGAGTCGACGACGTCCCTGATAGGCGTCGGGTTGAGAGGAGAGCTCGTGTCGGGACACGACAGAGCCAGCGTGAGTGGAATTGGCTGGAGCGGGCTATTGACGACGCTGATGAGGCAAGTAGGGGTGGTCGTCGAGGACGAGGGCGTGGAGGCAGACGGAGGGCACCCGTCGAGGGCCAGGACGGTCATCAGGCTGGTGGCCTTGGTGGACAGGGGTATGCCACCAGAGATCCTGCTCCCCATGCTGAGGCTGGACTTGGGGAGGTGCCGCTGGGAGATTACTTAATTGGAGTTCCACCTTACGACCCCACACCTCAGGAGAGTAGGCCATGGGTGAGTCCAGGCAGCACGTTTTCAGACCTACTTGCCGGTGTTGGGTTTGACGGGGATCTTGGATCCCCCTTCTTTGATGACATCAGTGCCATCATGCATGATGAGGAGGCTGTCCCTGGGCGGAGTCAGACGACGGGGACACAGGCACCGTTAGATGTCGATCTGAATGAGCCGCCCTCCGTTCCTCCTCCTGATTATTTCACTTTGGGTGGTACCCCAGCGTCGGCACATACTGCTGGGTCACATTCAGTTGCCGGGCCGTCCTCATCCCGACCGGTCCATGTCCAGCCTAGGACGCCTGCACAGCCAGCCCCGCAGGACGAGGACGAGGAGATCGAGGATCAGGAGCTGTTTATCCGGAGAGGTCAGAGGACACGGGTTCCACGTCATTGCTTCACCGGGTCGCACCTTTTTAGATGATTTATGTGCCTAGTTGTATGTTACCCATGTTCGTCTATGTATTTTGTTACCAGTGTTACTTTGTATCCACCTTTAGATGTATGTCTGTGTTAGCGAGAAAACATTTGTACTTTGCATTTTGATGTTATTTAATTGCCGCATCATGTCTTCATAATGTAACTCGTATACTAATTTATTCTCATGCGTGTTCAGCATACATTTCGTTTAATACTACCGAAACAAAACGTATTCATAAATTTCGATCCCATGCACGTAGCATATGCAGCTTCGTTCCTTACTAATTCGAACCATCTAGCTTCAAATTGCATTGAACGTAGTTCGAACCAATTAGGTTCGAATTATAAACTTGGAGTTCGAACTTATTAGGTTCGATTTATGTGTAAATAGGGTTCGAACCAATTAGGTTCGAATTGTATATAAATAAGGTTTGGCTGATTCGTGGATCTCTTTTTCATTTGGCTTATTCATGTAACAAGTTTCCCCCTTGATTTATTTGTGTTTTTTACCCTAAATTCAGTAAAATATTAAGATCAAATATAAATCTAATTAAATTCGACCTATATATACTCCTAAATTTTGCTCATAGTTATTAAACCTGAATCAATAATCAATTCGGTCAAGATATTAGATTATTGAATCAATAATTTAATCAGTAGAGTATTAAATCGTTTAAATAATAATTAATAAATATAATTATTAAAATATATTTTAATTTTAGATATATTATATATTTAAAAAATTCATGTCCTAACAAATCTATTTACGAAATAAAAAAATTAATATTATATTTATAAAAGTTAGATTTTAATTGATAAAAATATCCAAACCTTAAAATTTCATTTAAATTTCTTAAACTATTCTTGTTATTCTATGTCTCCACTCTCTGTTATTCAAATTAACGTTGCATTCTTGGGTACATAACCAAATATGCAATACAAATTACTATCCCTACGATCACAATTGAAACTGAAAAGAGAAAAAAAAATAAAAAATAAGACGAATATTACAGTAGTCCCAAGTTATTTGTTGAATCAGAAATGAATGACGGACCAAAAAAATTTAGCAGTGGAGATAAAAATATAATAAAATTTAGGTATAGATATTTTTTTTGTTTCCACAATACTCAACAAGTTAAGAATGAATCCCTTATGAATTTGAGTTCTATTTAAGAGTTTACAATTGGTAAGTAATGAGTTACTATACATACGAGACAGAATTTGAACCTCCAATACTTACTGCGGACGACTAATAACCTAATCAGTTGACCCATTCAAATTAGTTTAGATATATTTAAAATTTTTAATTAAAACTATATATACATATTAATAAGAACTAAAAATATATACACAATCACTTATTATAATATTTAAAATAATAAAAATATAATTTCATACATACAATATAATATTCAAAATAATAAAAAATTATAATGATTTTCTTTTTATTTTTAACATGATTAAATATTATTTTTTTTATATATGTTTTTAAATAATTATTTTACTTTTTATTATTTCATATTTAATTGTCAAATCTATTTATTATAATTTTTATAGTATAAATAAAATTTTTAACCAAAATAATTACAGTATATTAAGATATAAATATTATGTTTTTTATCTTAAATAATTTAAAAAAATACTAATAATTTTAAGTTATATTTAATTAAAAAATTAAATTTTAATTTAAAATTATCAATTAATTAACTAATATAATAAAATTAATTATCATTATTATTTTTTAAGTTTATTTATTTATTTTTATATTAAGTCAAATTTAACAATATAATTATTATTATGTGTTAAGTTTAACAAAATATTTTTTTAACAAAACACAAAAAAATTATTTATATTTTATTTTGAGACAAAAATTAATATAACAAATGGTATATATATATATTAAAAATTTTGTGGGGACAAACGCCTTCTTTTTCCTAAGTGTGGGTCCGTCCCTGTCATTAGTATATTGAACTTTATAAACTTTTAAATTATTTGGAGTTTTGATGAATTTAATTAAGAAAAAATTCAAAATGAAAATCTCATTTTAACCTCTCTTTTATTTTTAATTTCTTGTAAATTTATTTTTATTTATTTTCACCCTGTCTCTGTTCCATTGTACCTCTTTTATTTCTGTCAATATATCGTTGCTTTGTCTGTATCTTTAGTTCTCAGTTGCTATTTTGTTGTTCTGTATATCTGATTGCAATTGCCATTTGTAGGTAAGTTATTCTTTCTCCTCTTCATTTTTTTCTCTTCTTTAAAACATGACTTATAATTTAATTATTATACTACCATATTTACAAGAATCATACATTTTTTTTTATAAAACGTATTTGTTGATGTTATTTTGTAACCTTCATTTGAGGGAGTTCATATTTAGAGGCTAGATGGTACTATCATTGTTTATGACTTTTTTTCATGTATCTATAGTTTTGATGTGTATAAATGTGAAATTTGAATTTTTCATTGCGAAAATCAAATTAGCCATGAGTAAATTTTGGACTAAAATGTAATTCATCTCTCTTAATATTATATCATTTTATCCGTTGAAAAAAAAATACAATACATGCTATATAGAAAAAGGATTGACATTAAACTTAAACACACAAAATGAGACAAAATTGCAATATCTTCGTCTCAAGATTTTTCTCAAGTTTTCATTTTCGATCATTAAAATCATCTCTATAACTACCAAACAGGGACAGGTGCTGAGATTGTCTCAGCAACAACATAACCAAAAGAGGGAGAGATATAAGGAATAAAAAACTTACAAGAAAACAATATTTCAAAGTAATTCAACAACTCCTAATTTCTTAGTAACTTTTAACCTCCTCAAATCCCCACGTATATAACGTACCTACAAATTTAAAAGTTTAGGATTTGTTTAGTTTGTATTTTCATTTTTTATTTTTATTTTTAATATTTTTTATTTTTATGGGTTTGTGAAGAAAAAAGTGAAAACAATAAAATTCTGTTTTCTGTTTTTATTTTTTATTTTTATTTTTTCCTTCACAAAATAAAAATAAAAAATAAAAACGCAAATCAAATATACCCTTAAATTTCTTATATGATTTCTCAACTCTCAAGTGTATAATATATTTTATTTATTGAATTCAGATATAGATATTTTCTTATTATTATCATTTATAGCCAAGTTTTTTAAAATCCAAAATAGCTTTCTGTATAGTCAACATACTAGGAAAGAAATAGATTCTATAAAAAAAAAAAAAAAGAATTACATTAGTTTTAAGGAAAAGTATATAGAACCAAGAGGTTATCAGCCAAAAAATTAAACAAAATCACATTAATTTATATTAATAATTAATTTTAAATTTTTTAAATTCAAAATTTAAAAAATTTAAAATTGATTAAGTAAACCTAATTAAAACCTATAAAAACCTTTCTCTTCTCTCTCACATTAACCTATCCACCTCCAACAATCACACACACATACCCCTCTCTCTCACCGTCATACGATCCCTAAGGCGACGACGATTTCAAGGACAGGGGGACAGCCGGAGAAGCCATGGAGGTGGTGGCGGACGTGGAGGGAGGAGGCAACGGAGGAACTGTTAATATCATCAATCAAAGGAAGTAACCATTGCTGAAATCCATTCTTCTCTGCAACTATAGCCAACTACTTTTGCTTCATCAATCAAAGGCTGCAACATTTCATCCATTGAATCAACATAATCGCTTGTGATCTTATATACAAGCGTAAATATAAATTCTGGTTTATCAATCCATTTTGAGAAATGTCGCTGGGAAGTCAATGACAAGGGATTTGCAAGCTCTTCAATTACCTAAAGTGGTTATTAAGTGTCGTTTTGATGATTAAAGAGACTGCAAATTACACAATTACAGAAATATAATAAAAACATTCATTTAATATGAAAAAAAAATATCCTAATACTTAACAAAAGAAATATCCAGTTATATTTTAGTAAAAATAATTAAATATCTATAAAATTTTAAAAAAAATATGAAATTCTTAAAGAAATAGACACATTACATTTGCAATATAAAAAAATTCGAAAAATATATAAAAGAACATCCATTTAGTATGAAAAAGAAACATTCTGATACTTAGCAGAAGAAACATCCATATATATTAACTCGTAGAGATTTTGGATTCATCCAGAGGTATTTGACTGGTTTTTGGCTAATACCCTTTTGGTTCCCTAGTATTGTTCTAGTTTTAATCATATCGTATTACCTATAGTATACTCATGAGTCGTTTGCGGATATGGATTTTTCTCCAAGTTTAAAATTTTTTTCAAAATAAAAAATTGTCATATCAAGTAGATAAGTGAAAGGTGTTATAAGTCAAAGAAAATCTTTAAAAATAGAAGAGTAAAGTATCGTTTTTATTCGGGTTAAGTTCGATTTTGGTCTCTAACGTAGAGGTCGAAAATCGGAATCGTCCTTAACTTTTTTTTTTTTGCTACAAAATGGTCCCCAAAGTTTCATTTTGTTTTAAAACCGTCCTTCGGACCAAAATGCCCCTATCCCTTCTTCCCCAAAATCATGCAAAGCACCGGCAGAAACACAAGCATAAGCACCACCACCACCACCACCACCACACCCACCACCACCCACCACCTACCACCATCATCATCATCATCATAAAATCGAAGAAGAAGCGGTGGGTATGGCGGTGGTGAAGCAGGGGAGGAGGCGGCGGCGGCGGCGGCGGGCGGACAGTGGCGGTGCGGCGGTGAGCTTGTCCCTCTTCTCTCCCCCCTCCTCCCTCCCCTCTTGTCGCGCCCCACCCCCCCTCTTTCTTTCTCTCCCCACCCCCGCTTCTCTGTACCCTTTCTTTCCTCTTTTTTTTATTTATTTTATACTTATTTTATATTTATTTTATTTTATTTTATAATTTTTTAATGAGGGGTAATTTGGTAATAAAAAAATAAAATTGGTAAAAAGGACAATTTTAAAACAAACTGAAACTTTGGGGACCATTTTGTAGCAAAAAAAAGTTAGGGACGATTCCGATTTTCGACCTCTACGTTGGGACCAAAATCGAACTTAACCCTTTTTATTCCCAACGTTTTGGGTAAATTTCAAAATTGTCCCCAACGTTTCAATCGTCCTATTTAAGTCCCTAACGTTTCAAAATTGACTCAATGTTGTCCTGCCGTTAGGGATCAGTTAACAGAATTGACGGCGGGACAAAATTGAGACGATTTTGAAACATTAGGGACTTAAATAGGACGAAAACATTAGGGACAAAAATGATACATAGAAATAAATTTTAATTTTATCCTTCAATAATATCAATTTTTTACTGTACATAGTATTCAATTATTTTTTAATCACATCTAAGTAAATTACAGTTAATCACACTACTTTCATTCTAAATAAATTATTTTTTATAATTTTACTCTTAAAGTAATATAATTTTTTTATAAATAAATAAATTTTACACTTTCATTCTAAATAATGTAATTTTACTTTCATTACTTAATCACATTACTTATATTTTTTTTATAATTTTACACTTTCATTCTAAATAAATTAATTTTTTTTTTATAATTTTACGCTTAAAGTAATGTAATTTTTTTAAAAATAAATAAATTTTATACTTTCATTCTAAATAATGTAATTTTACTTTCATTACTTAATCACATTACTTATAATTTTATACTTTCATTCTAATCACATTACATTATTTATTTAGAATGAAAGTGTAAAAGTTTATTTATTTATAAAAAAATTACATTACTTTAAGTGTAAAATTATAAAAAAAATAAATTTATTTAGAATGAAAGTAATATGATTAAGTGTAATTTACTTATATGTGATTAAAAAATAATTGAATACTATGTACAGTAAAAAATTGATATTATTGTATCGTTTTTGTCCCCAATATTTTCGTCTTATTTAAGTCCCTAACGTTTCAAAATCGTCTCAATTTTATCCCGCCGTCAATTCTGTTAACGGATCCCTAATGGCAGGACAACATTGAGTCAATTTTAAAACGTTAGAGACTTAAATAGGACGATTGAAATGTTAGGGACAATTTTGGGATTTATCACAAACGTTGGAGACAAAAACGATACTTTACTCAAAATAGAAATTAGATAAATTGTGATTGGTGGGAGTGTGAGATGGTATAGTTATAGGAAAGAGAGAAAGTAGAACATGACCAATCGCTAAAATGTCAAATGGAGGGGGATAGATCTATAGCTCACTCCCACTTCTCTTCTTCTCTCCAATTTCAAACCCTCTCCTATAGTCTTGGACCATCAACTCGCCTCCAGAGATCATGGAGAAAATCCATAGAGACGTAGAGAGGCACCGAGGAGCAACCATCGAACGGTGTCATCAAAACTGTAACACTCCATTACCCTAAGTCTTACCTCTAGCCGTAAAGTAAAGGATAGCAAAGTGTCACGACAGTTCTAAAACTTATAATATATATATATATATATTCAAGAATTTATATATCTTGAAGGCCGATGAAGGAATAACAGCTCAAAGTCGCATAAAGCGGAATTACGAAATACGAAGCATTCACACACGATAACTAAACGTGTAAGCACAGATAGAATAAGACATATATATAAGTATGATATACAAAAGAGGACTAGTCACAGCTTGCGGAGTTTAGGCCAGCTAGTCAAACTGAATACAACAGATTTTTTGAAGTTTAAAACAGCTTATACAACTTATCTCTCAAATCAAGCCTCTAAGGCCATAAAGTCTAAAACAGAAAGGTGAGAGAAAGTACTACAGCAAAATAATCAAAAATACTAAAAAGATAACAAAAGATCCTCCGCTCTGTCACCATCCCCCAACTCACCGAGGTGGGTTACGACCTGCATCTAAAAAATAACAATAACATATGGTATGAGAACCAGAGGTTCTCAATATGGTAACAGTGCCCAATATATAAGATGTAAGGTTCCGGGACGCCAAAGGCAATCCTAGAACTTCACACCAATACAGATATTCAAGCTTAAAACAAATAATTAACTTAAACTAAACACCATAAGTAGGGTTATCTAAACTTAGGGGGATTTCTAACTAATACTAATCACATCGTTGTATCCCACAGCCTTTACCAACCTAACCTCCGTGCGATCCCATCGCCACCATCTACCGAGCCTCCTTAATCCCAGCAGAAAACACATGTAATGCAGACAAGTAAAGCACAAGTAATGTACATATACAGCAAGTAAACAAATAGCAAATAGACATGTGATTCATTTAGGCATAAGTGAAGTTAAGTAAAGCAAACAAGCATATAGAAGATGCATATGATGAATGCCTGTCCTATTGGCTCGTGATATCACTTGTCGGTCCATAAATGCCAACCCAACACATCTTTCCGGATGTAGCCTTCCTGCCACACCCAGAGATATAGGCTCTGCACACTCATGCAGCAGGAAAATTTGCCACGCCGGAGATATAGGCTCCGCACACTCATGCAGCAGGGAGTCTGCTACGCAAGAGATATAGGCTCTGCATACTCATGCAGCAAGGAAGGAAACAACAACAACTGTCTCATCATAAATCATTCCAAAGATATAGTATTGGGCACACTCTTGCAGCAGAAAAACTGCCATGCTAGGGATATAGGCCCTGCACACTCCCATATAATCCAATAATTTCATCATTCCTTTCCAAGTTCTCAACTCATCATAACCATCACTGGTTTTCAACTTCTCAAATTCATCGTAAGCATTCCCATTCCTCAAAAATCTCTTCAACCATATACTTCACAACTCAGCATTCACCAATTCAAGCTAGGATTTACACAAACTTTCCAAAACCTATGTCACCGGCTCTAAACTCAACTAAAAATATCCTTTTTATTCCTTTATTATTTTCTCTCTTGATTTAAGACCCTAAAACTGGCAAAAAGGTTTCAAACAAGTGTTACGGAAGTTTACAAGCTAGCTGGGAGGGTAAAACAGTTAAAAAAGGTTTTCTTTAAAAAATAGGGTAGTGTGCGGATGCATAGGTTGTGCGTACATACGCCCAGAAGAGTTTTCCCAACTTGTGCGTACGCACAACTTGCAAATTTCACAGAATGTGTGTGTGCACCAGAGTGTGCGAATGCTCTGAATAGTAGACATATCCCTGTGTGTGCGTGCACACTAAAATGTGCGTATGCACGTTTTTCTAAAAATCACAGGGTGTGCGTACACACAAGTCAAAATATAGCCACTGTTCAGAGCACGCGCACACAAACCAGAACTCACAATTTCTACAACATCACAGAAATTATATTTTTGACGCCAACTTCCAATGATCATATCTTCTTCTACAAAATTTCGATTTCTACAAAATCTATACCGTTTTAAAGCTCTTTGAATTATCTTTAATTTGATATAAAATTTAATCAATTTCAAAAACTGTAGCTCAAGATATGATCCGCCAAAGTTGGCCTAAATCTATTTTTACCAAAAGCACTAAAAACTCAATTTCACCAAATCTCTCAATTCAAAACCAAACTACTCACAACCCAAATAATACCAAAACAACACAAAAGTCTTTACCATTCATTCCTCAAACCCAACCATCAATAACATCCCAATTACACTATTTCACACCATCAAAATCATTATTCACCAACATCTAAATTCAACCTAAATCACATCAAAGCTCCTAAATTCCATCATTATTCAACCATACATCATCCAAACCTTAATAATTTCAACTTCTTCAATACTTATCAATCCAAGCATCAATTTATCATCATTAAAATTCATAATCCACATTATTTATCAACAATAATATCATAATATCATCAAAATCATCCTACACCATCAATTCATAATTTTCAACGACCAATCCAATCCTATCCTAAGGTTCACTAGCCTAAGTGTCCAGAAACATTACATATTACATAAAAGAAACCGAAATCATACTTTGGCCGATTTCCAAAATGCACCAAACGCCAAGACGAAGCCACCAAGCTCGATCCAAAGTCTCAAACCAACTCCAACAAATACCAAAACTCAATCTAACATCATATAACATACCAACATCAAACCTAGGGTTTACAAAAATAACTAAACATAAGAGTTTAGTGAAATCTTACCTTACTTAACGGTATTAGGAGCAAAACCCAACAATATTCCATTGCTAGATCACCCCTAAACAAACAAAACACAAAGAAACTCAAAAATCCAAAGTCATTTTTGAATTTTGGGCTATGGAAGAAAAATGGAGCTAGAGAAAGAGTTTCTTACCAACAAAACTTAGTTAGAAATGACGGGCTCGGCGAGAGCTTTGCGTGGCCGCAAACGAATCATCAATCGGAGCTCCGTAGTTCAAGTTATGAGCAAAACAAGGTGATGAGTGAATAGTAACCAAACCCTCATCTCCTCTCTTCTCCATCACCGTCCCTCTCTCACTCTCTATGTATAAAATGAGCTGAAAGCTCATTAAACACACATATATATGTTGGACCTTAGGCTTAGTCTAACCCGTTAGTGTTTTAGGTTCGTTTGGCCCACTTTGGGGCAAAATCTTTAAGATTAGCGCCCGGTTTTCGGTTCTAAATTATTTTTATCTTTTCAAAACAATAAATTCAAATTTTTAAAATCTTATTATTTTTTTCTCAAAATATAGTATCGGACAGATTAGAGCTGGTACTGCCGGTTTAAGTGCCAGTACGCATTTTTACAAAAAATTTGCCGCAAAAGATACATTTTACCACTCAGAAAAATTCATTGAAATCAAGTTTCACCTTTTTATTTTCAAAATATCATTTCTATATTTTTGAACCTATTTCGGACAATTAAATTATTTTATTAAAGCGGTTAAGTCGGTTCTTACAAGAACCAACAACAAATTCCTCATGAGGGACCAGCAGCGTGCTCACCATCCTAGGGACAAGATGAGCAGCGCGATGAAGCTTGAACACAACCTCTAGAATCAAAACCAGCGACAGTGTAACACCCTCACTATCAGAGTGTCACGCTTCCGGCTACGCCGCTTTGATAGCAAGAGTATTACGACGAATTTATATACTTAATAATAAAATAGGAGCCTTTGATTCGAAACCGCATCGCTCTGTTTTCTTTTGAAAAACCGGAAAAACACTTTATCTTGAAAACAAACAAGCATATACATATATACAAAACTTATTACATAAGTAGCTTAAGAATATAATATACATACAAAAACATACAATTTCTATCCCTCTTACAAAATACAATATTGATGTCGAGGGAAAAATAAATAATAATTAAACTAAGATAACAACAAAATCGTATAAACAAAATGCGATTAAATTCATCGTAAGCCTCTTCATCCACCTCCTGAAAAGATAAAGCTGTAGGGGTGAGAACCTAACCAGATGGTCTCACCATGGAGTTTCAAAGTTATTATAAGAAGATATTTAATAAGAAAATAGTTTTCAAGCTTAGTGATTATCGTTGTCTTATGAATCTTTTAAAAACTGACGGTTTAACCATCCAAAAACTTAAAATATTTTTAAAAGAAATCAGTTAATTATTCAAATTCAAAACCTTTTTTTTTCGTATAAGAAAAATTTTAAAAAGTTTCATAGACTATATGAATGACAAACTTGTTCCAAGAATAGGTTCATTAAGTCTATGCTGAACCAGCTTGATTTTTCATACTTAACTAAACCTCAATCAGAAACCAATCACGGCCTCATGTCCATTCACGCAATCAATCAACACTTATCATCAATTCAGCACCAAAACTCAATTTCAATATTACCACACCAGAGCAAACACAGCAAAAACAAATAAGAAAAATACAGGTATAGATAGCAGTTACAACAAGTAGCTCAGATAGCAGTTAATAATAGTTAAACAATTAGGCAAACAAAAAAAATTCAAACTCAAACAAAGCATGCAAATGCATATGATGCATGTCTGCCATATGGCTTATGTGCTCATTTGTCGGTTATATAGCCAAACCCGACATGTCCGGTAGCTAACCTAGACTGTAATAACCAGAAAAAAAAAAAAAAAAAATAGATAAGACGTGGGACCCACTCCTAAGTATATTTTTTCCTTCTCTAACCCTAGCCCCACACTCACTTACCTCTCACTGCTGCACACACCTTCACTCACCTCATACCCTCTTTCTCACAACACACACCCAGATTCAACAGAAAAAGAAAGAAAAGGGAAAGAGAGAAGAGGGGAGGTCGCGAGAAGAGAAGGGAGGAGGAAGGAGGGAGGAGGGAGCTGTCCACGCCGAGCTACCATGCGAGGAGAGAGAGAGCCACGCCTCGTCACCGCCGGCCTGGAGCTCACCATTCGTGACCCGTCGCGCCGCCGCCTGCCGCGTTCAGCTCGTTGCCGTCGCGTCGCCATCAGAGGCCAGAACCGAGAGATGCGTCCGAGAGAGGGGACGAGGAAGGACAGCCGCCGCGTCTTGCTTCCGTTGCTGCTGAGCTTCAACCGCCGCCATGCCAAGTCGCGTCGCCATTGTTGAGACAGAAGAGAGAGCTCGAAGAGAGAGAAACAGAATGTGCGAGAGGAGCCGCTGTGAATAGAGGGCTGTTCCGTCACCGGTCGCCGTTCGAGTGAACCTTGGTTGCTAATGGAACCGTTACTGTCAATAACCCAATAACCCAAACTATCGCAGCTCCACCTTGTCGCTACCCAAATCTAAACCCTACGCTCATTCGTTCCATTTTACTTCAATCCTCCTCACCTTGGATTTTGGCACTCCGGGTTCGGTATCTTCGGTCCCTTGGGACCAAGTTGTGAGTAGGCTTTACATTTATAATTGTTTGATTGTGCATCTATAATTATTTTGACATATATCTATTATGATATTTGAATTATACTCACTATATTTGTCTAGAACGGTTTTAAATTGATTAGAATAATTGATTTATTAAAATTGAATAATTCATTTTTATGAAGTTTATACTTTCGGAACTATACATGAGATCATATATATTTTTGATAAAGTTTTGCATTATTTTAAATTGATTGATCTTATCTGAATATCTGTTTTTGAGACCATATATATTTTTGATGAAGTTTTGCATTATTCTAAAATGTTTGAGTTTACTTAAATATCTGTTTTTGAAGCATTAAAGTATTTGTTGGTATTTACTTAGTTTAAAGATTGTGAAATATATTTAAAATGTGTTTTGATTGAAAAAGTATGATTGGAAAGGATTCTGATGAGAAAGTATAATATGATTTGATTTGATTCGATATCTTATATATTTTAAAGATCAATGATTTGTTGTATTTGAAATTATATGTTTTGAATTGGTTTGGGAGGCTCGTATTAGAAAACCGTAGTTAACGGCGGTTATGACGTTAACTTAGATGCATCTAACTCAGACTCCAGCTAGCAGGGGTGTTGCTAGCCTAACGTGTAGGCCACACGTTAGATCTGTTATTCTGTTAGGACACACAAGAGGAAAGGGCTACCCATAGAGGTGAAGCCGCCCAAGTGTGGACTTTTGATTTGATTTCTGTATGAGAACTCCCTTATTGATTCACTTATTATTATCAACTATTATTTTCTAATTAAAATTACTTTGATATAATGTTTATATGGTCTCATGTCGATTATAGATGTATTGTCTAGTCACTGAGTTGCAAAACTCACCCCGTTTTTCTAAAAACATTTTTCAGGAACAATTACTTGTCTATGTGAGGCTTTCGATTCAAGATGTACGATCTGCAATGAGTACTTATTTGTTGACGAGTTCTTAGATGTATATATGCTCCATATGACACAGACAGGATCCAACTATTTTAATTATCTTAGTTTTGTTATAAGTGTATAATTATTTATTTTAGAACTTGTATAATATTTGTAACTTTCTTATTCAACTTATATTTGAGTCGGCTAGGCTTGCTAGGGGACTATTTCCCTGAGCGCCAGTCATGGCTCATTTTGGGTCGTGACAAAGTGGTATCAGAGCTTAGGTTTAATCTGTGTAATGTGGAGCAAGTGTCCTATGGTAGGATCACGATTGTATAAATAGAAGCGCGCCTATTTGTACAAATTGTGGCACTATCAAAGGCCTATAGCGATGTCATCTTTGTCCGTTATGTCGTTGTTGTCTTTTGGTTGTTATCATGCGACTTCTGCCGCTTCTTGCCACTCTTTTCCTCTTCTTTGTACCCAACCTTGAGTTATCTTTTGGTAGTTTTTCTTGAACTTGCTTTTCCAATGATTTTAGTTTTGGTTCCGGTTTGCGTACTCTTATTTTTTTAGCAGGTTCTGCCCTTTCTCGCTTTTGTGAATATTTGCTTTAATCTTCTCTATGGTTCTCGATTTCAAGATTTCATTCATGATATAGAAGATTCGATATGTTCTTGCTGTGAATTACTATCTGATTCCTGTTGTAAAACTGTATTCGGATTTGTGAATTGTGGATTTGCTTAGTTGTTGAATTGAGGTGCTTTCTTTTGGATTTCGATAAACGAGGAGTTTTTTCTTCTTTTGTGAATGATCTTTAAAGCTTACATAATTTTGAACCACTCGTGATTCTTTTTTTCAAAACAATAATTGAACTGTTATTCAGTTGCTCAAGGAGAAGAACTACGCAATGAACATTTGAACGGAGTGTTATTCTTGTTTCTTTTTTTTTATTGGAATTGTGATTTTCTTTGCTTTGGTGTGGCGATTTTTTTTGGATAATCTGTTAGCTGAATTGAATCTTTTTCGATCTGAAAGTTTGGTTGAATTCTTTTAATTTGATGATCTGTTCTATTACGGTACTGTGTTGTTGAACATGACCTTTTTATTTCCACGGAATGCTTGCTTTTTGTTGGGGATTGGATGATGAATTCTGCTTTTGCCTAGATCTAAAGAACCCGAGAACTCCTTACCCTTGCTTTTCCCCTGAAACTTCTATTCTTCAACTGTTCTTATCATTATTATGTAGAGGGATTTAGCTTAAGTTTTGCTTGGTTCGCAATGCATGTGAATCAAAATGTAGTTATATTCTATGCAGCATTGTAGCCTGGTTGTTGAACACGATGAATACAATGGATTGAATCTAGTTTCCTAAAATAGTTTTTCCAAACTCTTCTTTCCTTTTTGATCATTCCAACCTACTGTGCTAGCAGCATTTGAATTAAAATGTCGTTGGTTTCCCGTGTAGTGTTGTCTGATTGTGGGTGTTGAGTGCTTCCTAGTGATATGCTTTTGTACTTGCCTGATTCATTTGTTTAATTTTTGCTTTTTTCCAATTTTAAATTTGCTACTTGTGTTGTTTCCTTCGTTATTCTCTCGTGGTTGGAAATCGGTTTTTGTTTCTCTTTTCCTTGGGAACCAATTGAAGGGTATGGGATTGCACCAAGACTGTTTTCAAGATTCCGAGGTTGATATGTCCTTGTTATATTATTCTTTCACTTTCTACCCCTTAGATATTATAAAAAAATAACTTGATTATGTAGTCATTTTACTTTTGTTATGACCTCCAATGCTTTTCATTGGTTGCAACAATTAAAATTTTTTTTTTATCAGAAGATATGATTTCAAAAAAAAAAAAAAAGAAAGAAAAAGAGAGAAGCTCTACAAAAAATAATACAGGCTCATGATCTAAATTAAATTTGTCTTCTCTATTGAATTTTTCTGCCATATTCATTTTCTAGCATTAATAGTTGGTGCAAAGTTCAATTTAAAGTTGTTTTCTTGTAGCGCTATGTTCGTTGAGTTGGTTGAGTAACATTGTCCATGTAATCGAGTTAGATACTTAGATGTGGAATTGGTGACTTTTACCTGGAGTTTGAATGCCCTAGATCTTTTCTTTTGTCTCTTCTATTTTCTTTCCATGTATTTAATATGAACATGTCAATTCTTGTTCCTTTGCAGTGTTGTCTTCCAATCGATACTTTTGACTACCATACTCATATATGGTGACTTCTAACTTAGTACAGCAGTTTGTGTTTTGTTCTTAATGATTTTGACTGGTAGCTTTGAGAATGGTGATAGGCCCAACCTGTTGTTCCCCCATCCTAGTTGTTGACACACTTTTAAGATAGGAGAGTTAAGTGTTTAATGAACACTTATTGGTCGTCGTTTACCATATATGCTGACTGTATTATATATACTCAATTTTGCTTTTTATTGTTTTTTTATTTTTGACCGAGCACATAGAAGTTATTGGAATTGATCACGTGAATGGTATAGTTGTTTATGCTTCCAGCTATCTTTGACCAAAATCACGCGGTGCATCGGTTGTCGGGGGTTATCAAGGATAAGAGGATTTGATTTTAGTTTTAACTTTTTGGTGGTGTTCTCTTTGGATGAGATATTGGAATTAAATTGCGAACATGTTTTTGTGCAGTTAAACGATCGAGTGTATTGGAGATTTAACTTTGGGGTTTAGGAGCAAGATTTTGTCTACACACACACACATATATATATATATATATATTCCAACTCAACTTTGCCTTTGTTCTCACCTTGTGTTTTTGTTTGATCTAGTCTTACGTCAGTTTGACAAGCTGTTTCTTTCACTTATCTTCACCTTTCTCTATACGTGTTTGCCATAATTGGTCACACTAACCATAATTGGAGAATTTTGCTTGAACGCTGTGGGGGTCTGAATTATGTTACAATTGTTATGAATTGTTGTGCGGGCCTTAAATTGTTCTTGCATGTGAAGTATTGAAGGACCTCTTCTTGGATGGTTTAACTAAGATTTTGTACTTAAATGAGTTGAATGTACTTAAATAACATCTTGTCATGTTTTACACTGTCTATCTCATTTATAGTCAAGTAATTTCCATTTTTATATTAGTATGCTTAATAACTAAAGCCATGATAATAATAATAATAACAATTTCCGAGAGACTTAGTTAGAGATTTCTAAATTAGGAAAAGAGAGCAGGTTAATTTTTGTGACAGTTAATGTTTTCATTTTTATGACTAATTAATTATATATTCTAAAATGTGGTGTCAAGCCTTGAATTTATTGTCTTACTTTGCTTCTCTATTACTATCTCTATCTTATTGTTTGTGGTTTTGATTTATGAATGTTGTGGATATTTCATTTAGGTTATAAGAGTGTTGCTCTTCGTTTTCTTGCTTGTGATGCCACTCTTTCTTTTTTTTTTCTTTTTTTTTTTTGTGACTTTCTTGATCCTAATGTTCCAATTTTGATCTATACATAATATAGACTTTAGGTCTTGTATCTTCTTTCTCTTTTTTGATACTGAAAAATTGTGTCCTTTCAAATTAGAAATAAATTAGAAGCGATCTTTGTATGTATTTGTTTATCTAGGCCATGTCTCCTAACTAATTAATAAGTTTTGATATTAGAAATGTATTTTCAAATAAATAAATAAATAAAAATTCCAAAGTACTTCTTTGATGGGAAAACTTTCATGATGAATGACAAGTGTTTTGATCTTAGTAGAAAATTTATACCAAAATTTGCAAATTTATCTTTATCATATGATTTTCACGAAGCTTGGATATATGATTTGAGTTTTAGATTAGCTATTTAAATGTATTTATCTCTTTAACCGGAAGGAATATGTTGCATTGTGTGGTTATGTTGTAATTAGTTGAACTTCTATAGTAATTGATAAGCAAGTTATCACAACAATGTTTTAGGTCTGAGAAAGATGATCATTAAAATGATTTTCCTTTGTCGCTAGTGTATTCACTGTGTCCCCCTTTAATTCCATGATTGTCACAATGTTGCTTTTTCTCTTATTCCTAAATTTGTTATTCATTGCAACAATGTATAATTCTATGAAATATGTGTAACTTGTACTGCTCACGCGATATTACATAGTATATTGGTTGAAATTCGGGGACCGAATTTCTAAAGGAGGGAAGAATGTAATAACCAGAAAAAAAAAAAAAAAAATAGATAAGACGTGGGACCCACTCCTAAGTATATTTTTTCCTTCTCTAACCCTAGCCCCACACTCACTTACCTCTCACTGCTGCACACACCTTCACTCACCTCATACCCTCTTTCTCACAACACACACCCAGATTCAACAGAAAAAGAAAGAAAAGGGAAAGAGAGAAGAGGGGAGGTCGCGAGAAGAGAAGGGAGGAGGAAGGAGGGAGGAGGGAGCTGTCCACGCCGAGCTACCATGCGAGGAGAGAGAGAGCCACGCCTCGTCACCGCCGGCCTGGAGCTCACCATTCGTGACCCGTCGCGCCGCCGCCTGCCGCGTTCAGCTCGTTGCCGTCGCGTCGCCATCAGAGGCCAGAACCGAGAGATGCGTCCGAGAGAGGGGACGAGGAAGGACAGCCGCCGCGTCTTGCTTCCGTTGCTGCTGAGCTTCAACCGCCGCCATGCCAAGTCGCGTCGCCATTGTTGAGACAGAAGAGAGAGCTCGAAGAGAGAGAAACAGAATGTGCGAGAGGAGCCGCTGTGAATAGAGGGCTGTTCCGTCACCGGTCGCCGTTCGAGTGAACCTTGGTTGCTAATGGAACCGTTACTGTCAATAACCCAATAACCCAAACTATCGCAGCTCCACCTTGTCGCTACCCAAATCTAAACCCTACGCTCATTCGTTCCATTTTACTTCAATCCTCCTCACCTTGGATTTTGGCACTCCGGGTTCGGTATCTTCGGTCCCTTGGGACCAAGTTGTGAGTAGGCTTTACATTTATAATTGTTTGATTGTGCATCTATAATTATTTTGACATATATCTATTATGATATTTGAATTATACTCACTATATTTGTCTAGAACGGTTTTAAATTGATTAGAATAATTGATTTATTAAAATTGAATAATTCATTTTTATGAAGTTTATACTTTCGGAACTATACATGAGATCATATATATTTTTGATAAAGTTTTGCATTATTTTAAATTGATTGATCTTATCTGAATATCTGTTTTTGAGACCATATATATTTTTGATGAAGTTTTGCATTATTCTAAAATGTTTGAGTTTACTTAAATATCTGTTTTTGAAGCATTAAAGTATTTGTTGGTATTTACTTAGTTTAAAGATTGTGAAATATATTTAAAATGTGTTTTGATTGAAAAAGTATGATTGGAAAGGATTCTGATGAGAAAGTATAATATGATTTGATTTGATTCGATATCTTATATATTTTAAAGATCAATGATTTGTTGTATTTGAAATTATATGTTTTGAATTGGTTTGGGAGGCTCGTATTAGAAAACCGTAGTTAACGGCGGTTATGACGTTAACTTAGATGCATCTAACTCAGACTCCAGCTAGCAGGGGTGTTGCTAGCCTAACGTGTAGGCCACACGTTAGATCTGTTATTCTGTTAGGACACACAAGAGGAAAGGGCTACCCATAGAGGTGAAGCCGCCCAAGTGTGGACTTTTGATTTGATTTCTGTATGAGAACTCCCTTATTGATTCACTTATTATTATCAACTATTATTTTCTAATTAAAATTACTTTGATATAATGTTTATATGGTCTCATGTCGATTATAGATGTATTGTCTAGTCACTGAGTTGCAAAACTCACCCCGTTTTTCTAAAAACATTTTTCAGGAACAATTACTTGTCTATGTGAGGCTTTCGATTCAAGATGTACGATCTGCAATGAGTACTTATTTGTTGACGAGTTCTTAGATGTATATATGCTCCATATGACACAGACAGGATCCAACTATTTTAATTATCTTAGTTTTGTTATAAGTGTATAATTATTTATTTTAGAACTTGTATAATATTTGTAACTTTCTTATTCAACTTATATTTGAGTCGGCTAGGCTTGCTAGGGGACTATTTCCCTGAGCGCCAGTCATGGCTCATTTTGGGTCGTGACATAGACACTGTTTCTCTATTGTGCATTAATACAATTAGAGGGAATACGTATCCTGTCACTATTAAAAGGATTATGTGCCCTGTTACCATTATCGGGAATAGATGCCCTGTCACCCTTACCACCAAAGAGAAAATACAGACATACTTATCATCAATCATCCTCAATCATGTCTCGTTTATCATATTCATTCAATTTCATAAACAAACTCAGTTTTCATCTTTCTTCTTCCTCATCCCCTCCTCGGAGTAAGTGAACAACGCCACTGCCTCTTACCCGGGGTCTCAACTCTTAATCAAATTCGATTTCGTTTTCAAATCCATTTCTCAATATCATTCAATTTATTCAAAAAATCACACTTTTAAAATCAAACCTCATCATCCTTTATTCAAATTCAATCATCATCATTCCTCCCATTCCGTTCATTAATAATTCAAACTCAAAATATAATTTTTTTTCTTAATAACTCAAACAAATCATATAATTCTTAAATCTCAATCTTTCTACAGAACCACTTTAAACGAAGTCTACAATTTTTATAAAAATTTGGGTAGTATCTCCTCTAAAATTCAGACTATGCCACCCTTACAGGTTCCATCAAAACCACATTTTCCAACCATTTCCAATAATAAGTCTTTTTTCAAAATCAATCAGCTCCAATATTGAATCATTTATAAAATCAAAATAATTCAAAATCAAACCACTTCCAAAATCAAATCATTTTCAATGCCGATCCATTTTCATTATAAAATTAATTCCAAAAATCACCTTTCGTAAATTTTAACCAAGTAACTTTACAAATCAATTTCTTATCCACAATCGCACACCACTCAAGCAATCAGTAATTAAATTCAGCAAACAACCACATCCATAAGACAAACATAATAACAGAAATATATTTTTCACATCAATATTTATTTATAACAATTTCATAATATAAAATAAACTTTAAGAAAAACCTACCTCGATAGCGACTTAACCACACGACAAAATTCCTTTCAAAACCCTTAGTTTGCAACAGCGGCGTCAACTCAAGCCCTCCTTGCAATAGCAACAGTTCATCAAGCATAGCATGCAAGAACCGAAACTTAATCCCTGAGATATTAACGTCATGCAAAACTCAATAACTTATAACAGAATACATATTCGCAAGCGATAAAGGTTTCTAAATAAGGGTAATTACTGTAATAAAGAAAAAACGTGAAAACGGAGCAACAGTGGCACCAGGTAGCAAGGACGCGACGCCGGTTTACCTCCAGTGGCAACGAGCTCCACAGACGGTGATGGCGGTGAGAGCAGCGGCGGCAGAAACCACCCCGCAACGCCTTCTCTCTCTCCTTCTGTCATTCTCTCTCTCTCTCTCTCTCTCTCTCTCTCTCTCTCTCTCTCTCTCTCTGCGTCGGGTCCTCCTCGTGGCGGCTCAATAGCAGCTCGCAGCGCCGGTGCGATGACAACGACTCTGCGGAGGTCCGATAGCAATGGCGGTGCATGGCAGTGCGAGTTCCCTCTCCCTTGGCACATCCCTGGTTCGCGTGTTTTCCCTCTGTCAATGGCGCTCCCCCTCTTCCCTTCGATGGTGACTGACGGCGACTGCATGACGACGATGGCGACGCTCCACACTCACGCAAACTCCCCCTTCTCCGCGACACTCTCTCCTCGATCCTCCATCATCGGCGACGACGACGGCGCGGCGAGTGGCAGTGACTCCCGCCAGCGCACTCTCCCCCTTCTCCTCTCTTTTCTAATTCGCACCCTATCCTCTCTTTTCTTTCTTTCCTTTGATTTCTACTGCTGATGGGTGTTGTGTTTGTGTGTTAGCGTTTTGGAAGAACGAGGAGGGGTGTGGCGGTTGATGGGAATGGAAAAGTTAGGGTTAAGGTTTTGCGGAGTATTTAGTAAATTAGGATTTTATTTTGGGGACAATTAATAATATAATTAGGGTATAAAGTAGTATTAAAAACTAATTTTAATGCAATAAAATTATTTTAAAAAAAAGTACTATTTGTTCATCAATGTACAAATTGTATTCAAATAACTACTAATTAAATTAAAATTAGAAATAATTAAATTAATTTTTTATTTATAAAATAAAGTTCAATATTTAAATATTCAAAATATAGTATGTAAAATTTTCATTATTTTTCAATTACTAGAGCTTCAAATTATAATTGAAAAATTATTCGATTTATATGTAAAATCTCTGAAAATATAATCTTGATTAAATATAATAAATAGTAAATAATTTATTATTTAATTTTCAAAAATTCAAGGTCTTACATCCTACCCCACTTATAAAACTTTGTGTCCTCGAAATTAACGTAATACACAAAATATTACATAGTTTCAACATTTTTCTTTTAAAACACCTCATGGAAAAAGCAAGATGTCTCAGCTCATATATATACATATATAGTTTTAAATACTTCAATTTTCATATGACATAAAGATATAAGGGTAAAAAGGTGATGCGAAACAGAGATTACAAGGTAAATTTGATGTAAAAGATGACATGGTTCAAACATGCGATGATAAAGCAAAACGATAAAGGTCATAAAACAAGATGGGGTTAAAACGACATGCTTAACGTATAACGACCCAACTTCCAGTACGTCATGATCGTACCAAAAGTAAGGCGTTACTAACTTGTTTTCTTTATTAACTATTTAATATTGAGCCTTTCGTTCGATATCGCGTTTCAATCTTTAAGAAAATACCAGAAAATTTTGTTTTTAATTCATTAAAAATCATATATCAAGGATCACCAAGTAACGATAATCACATAATTACTAATAATAATAAATCTTATACAAGTAAATCAAAATAAAACTCAAATACAACACCTATCCCTCTGTATAAAATAAAAATCTTAAGCAATAAGTGAGGGAATTCTATGAAAGTGACTTAACTCATAAATAAAGTCAATAATTGTCCGCAACTTCAAACTGAGTCTTCGAACCTGTGTCATTGAAAGGGTGGAAGATTTTGTGGTGAGAACAAACCACACGTTCTTAGTAGGGATGAGAATACCATCAAAGCAAAGAAATACTTGCAAATAGAATTAATTCCATTATAAAACAGTTTATCCTTAAAATAATCGTTTGGAAAAAACTTTATGGAAAAAACTTAATTTAAAAGATCGTAAAGAAGTTTTCTTTAGTTTACAATTCAGTAAGGCGATTGGTTTAAAGAAATGTAAAGGACCAAGGACGTGCCTAGGGACTTCCTATCCAACTTACCTCGCTCACTCCTATCCAAACAATACATACATTAGAATACTCAGGCAACACTTAGTCTACCTGTCTCACCCCTTATTACCACATATAAGAAATCACCATCATCACGCCACCACCAAAAAGAGTCTCTCAGATAAACATACACGTACAAGACAAAGAAAGAAATTACAGATGGAATTCAGTAAAACAAGTAGCAGATAAACATGGCTAGGCAATTAGGCAAATCAAAACAAATGCACACTCAATCAAAACATACAAATGCATATGATGCATGCCTGTCCTATAGCTGATGAGTTTCATCTGTCGATTATATAGCCAACCTGACATGTCCTGGTAGTTAACCATTAGACAGTCCCTCTGTGTGCGCATCCCCAAGCTCAAAAATAATATCCATGGAGTCAAACTCTAAGCTCAAATATAATACTCCATGGAGTCAAACTCCAAGTTCAATAATATTCCATGGAGTCAAACTCTAAACTCAATAATAGAATATTCAAAATTCATATATATATATATATGCATGCCCATGGGGGAACCCGGGGAGTTAAAATGCCCGGTCATATCTTGCAACAGAGGGTCAACAGAGTATGGAGTCTCAACCTAGAGCAAGTGGTGACAAGCCACTGCATCTACCTAGGAAAACTCGTGTCTCAGATAATTCAAATTCATAAGCCATATGAATAATTCAACCATAATTCATCAATATCCACATCAATCTCAATCTTATCTCATTCATCACCACACCCCAATCATACTCATCATTATCTTCTCCCTTAATAATGAAATCACCATCAAACCTCCATCAAACCAGTTGTCACTAATTACATCTTAATTCAAGTACAACTTTCAAACTTACTCACTTATCCCTAAATCCTTGAAATTATACTTAAATTACTATTTTAGAGTCTTTAGCTAGTTAATCAAATTTCTTTTTGTTATATTAAAAATCAAATGAATTAAAATTACATTTGACCAAATCAAGAAAATCCAATTCTCCTTAAAATCCGTAAAAGTATTCAAAATTTATCCCTTCTGATGATTAATTCAAATCAAATTCATTTTTGAAATCATAACCAAAATTCTTTCAAATTCTTAGAAAAATTCCGGCAGCACCTTTCCTAAAAACTGGAGTTTGTCACCCATCACAGGTCCCTTCTTTTCAACCCCAACTCATCAAAACCAATATTTCAAGTCAACATTTTCAAATTCGACATTCAAAACCAGTCATTATCATTTTCAATCCAAAATCCAAAATCAATGTAACCAATCAATTTTACCAGAAATTCAGTAAACAACCAATCACCAATAAATATAACCTTTCAATCACAATAGAAAATAATTTATATTCAAAATACTCATCTATCTGCATTAATCTACTAAACTTGTCAGGTATTCAAAGTCCAAATTATTTTTATTTTAAAACAAACCCTACCTCAATTTAGTCAAACCTGCATAGATTAAACATGACAACTCCCTTCCTTTTTTGTTTCATGGCAGCAGCAGTGACTCCCACACAACCAGAACGACAGAGGTAGCAACCGGAATAGCAACAATGTTAGTCCTCATAGCAGTGATCGGGGTTATAGCAAAACAGAAGATTCAATTTAGATAGAAATAAAGAGCAATCACAGCCTTGAAGATCTCAAGACAAGGCACATACCGGAATCAACTCAGAACAAGCATGGCAGTGATAATAAAACGTGTAAATGGACCATAATTAAGGAAAAGAGCAAACCAGAATTGAAGTAACAATATCAAACTCATCAACAGCAGCTTTAACAGTTTCCTGATGGCATCAACACTATCCCCTATGACGGTTCTAGCAGCGAACGGGAAAAACAGAATAGCAGTACTAAACAGAGACATTGGTTTCCTTAGTTAGAACAGGAGAAAGACAAAGGAACATGATAGAAACAGAGAAAGGATTAAAGCTCACAGTCTAAAAACTGAAGCAATTGGAACCGAATTAGCAACTTCAATGATAGCTTTGTCGACGGGAATAGGCACAATAGCAACAGTTCTGACCCCAATTGATGGCAGCAACGGCGGTGGCGTTTTTGACGGCGATGGCCAAGGCTCCGATCAGCGGCAGGACTTGGCGGCGGTGGAACCTTCTTCCTTCCTGATAGAGAGGATTTTGCATCGGTTCGGAATTTCTCAAAAACAAGAATCACTTCGTCGGTAGCATAGTCCAAACTGGCAATTAAATCCCATCAATCAAAGTTTAAAATTTCTAATTCAAATTAACCGAGAGTAATCAAACCTCGGGTCGTCTTCCCTAGGAACTAATGCCTAAGAGCGTATAATTTTGGTTGCAAGAAAGCAAAGGGGTTTTCAATAAAGAAGCAAACAATAAAGAGATAAAAGAACGATCAAAATTGCAATTAATAAACTAATAAAAGAACTAAAAGAACTATGTATGTAATATGAACAATTAAGACTCAAAAATGGTGGAAAAGTGGTTCAAAACATAAATGGGACCTTGACTTGTTCCTTCCCATAACCACAACAATGATAATTATGATGGATTAATCTCACTTAGTCTACCCTTAACATCGAAGAGTAAGTCAAGCGAGCATAATTGTTATTAATCCACAAATCCTAACTAACTTACTAATTACCTTAGCAAGAAGCTAGCGTTAGTGGAAACAATAACAACTAACAACCCAAGAATTATCACTAAATGTCAGACATTATGACTTTAGTAATCCATATACTCATTTTCCCAAGTCAAGGGGTGGAAATATAACCCATAATCAAAAGTAGCATTTCATCAAACACATAGTGGACATAATCATAAAACATGGCAAAAATGGGAAAATGATAAAAACTATGAACCACAAATGATCAAAATCAATAAAGGCAACTCAAACAAACATGTAATGATCAAGGATCATCAAATTCATCAACTAGAAATTCAAAATTGCAAAACTATATATGTATTGATAAAGGAAATAGAAATATAAGAAAGTGTAGAACAAGTAGTGCAATAAAAGGGGAAATTAAGAAATACTTACAATGAGATAGCAAAATCCAAGATCAAAATTGAACTATAAAATGCTACATTGAAAATCTAATTAAAACCCTAGGAGAGAATTTTGTATATTACACTACTCTTACTCCTACTATGTATTTTCTAATCTAAAAGTGAGCCCCCTTTTGATATGTGTTGTTGCCCCTTCATATAGCACTTTGATTTCAGCTTTAGCCTTCCAGAAATGGGCCAAAAAGCCCCTCAAATCGCGAGTCACGTGACTTTTTAATGAAGGCACGCGCAGGGACTTGTGCGTATGCACAGATGTGTGTGTACGCACACTTGCTGATTTTTCCTCCTGTGCGTACGCACAGAAGTTGTGCATGGGCACAGGTGCTGATTTTGACCCCCACCGAAAGTGTGCGTAGGCACACTCTGAAATGCTTCTCTCCTTTGATTTCTTCATGTTTTCTCCCAATTCCGTGCTTTTCTTCCACTCTTATCAAGCCATTCTAACCTATTACACCTGAAATCACTCATCAAAACTATCAAGGCATCGAATGGAATAAAAGTGAAATAAAATTGATTAAAATAAGCACAAAATAGCATATTTTTACAATTAGGCACAATTTAGAGAGAAAACACAAAAGCATGCTATTTACATGAATAAATGTGGATTTATGTGATGAAATACACTCAAATCAAGAAAAAATATGTCATCGAATATGGATTCATCAATTTTCCCACACTTAAACAATAGCATGTCCTCATGCTAATCACAATCAAAGGAGAAGGATAAAAGGACAAGCAACTTATTCAATGCAAATAATTATATGCATGCAACTATACTAAATGCTATCTATCTATATCTATACTATGGTTTTCTATTTAAATTGGCAAAAACAAACAAGAGAGTTCCAATCAATCCAAAATAATTCATTAGGGTTAAGGCAAGAAAATAATTCAATATGATCAATGTCCAAAGATTTGATTTGAAATTTTCAAAAACTAACAAACAACTTGCAAGAAAACATAAGATATGGGATGGAAACATAGAATTAAGCAATTGAACCCCTCACCGGATGTGTTTACGCTCTAATCGCTCAGTGTTTAGGGCTTAATCACTCAATTCTCCTCTAGTCATGTTTTCTAATATTTGCTAGTCATCTAACAATCAACACATACTTGATGCATGAATGCAAATATCATAAAGTCTTTGGAGGGTTGTAATGGGACTAGGGTAAGGATAGGATTAATATGGTTAAGTGGACTTAGTAAATTGGATCTTTGATTAGCTCAAGTATCCTACCTAATCATATATTAACCTATTTACACAAAAGAAAATAACCTAACTTCCCATTCATTTCTTTTCTCACATTCACTCATGTATCTTCTTTCTAATTCACACACATATGCATTCTTTATTTATATTTTTCTTTTCTTTTTTTTCTCTTCTTTTTTTTTCAAAAAGTATATACACCAAAATTTCTCTTTTCTTTTATCATTAAAAAGATATGCATATGTTTCTAAGTAATACATGCATGAGTGTTTACCCATTTTTCCAAATATTTTCAATGAACACACAAAGTAACTTTCTACCAATGTTTCCCACAAATTCTCCCCACACTTGATTAACACACACTCAACCCAAGCTAATCAAAGAAGCAATCCAAGGACATTAATGGTTTTTCGCTTAAGGCAAATGATGTGCTTAAAATTAGAACAAAAGGGGAATTAAAGGCTCAAAAGTGGTTTACAAAGGTGGATGTAAGGGTTGGCCATATGGGTTAGTGAGTTCAATTTCAAAAATGGCCTCAATCATACTAAATGCATTCAAAACATCAAATATAGGACATAAAGACTCAAGCAAATCTAAGATCACAATCATAAAAGAGTATAGCACACAAGAATAAAATTTGTGGTTGAAAATGTATAACCACACAATTAAAACTCAAATCTCACTAGGTATTTTGTTCAAGCTCTTTTCTATGTTCCATAAGAAAAATACTCTAAGCAAGTTGAAAAATAAGTTTTTAAATCCAATCAATGGAACACCCTAGAAGAGATTTCTTGAAAGTTCTTTGTTGTTTTTACCAATTATTTCCTATACTAGGCAACATACAAATGTAAATATTTACTACCATAAAACTATAAACAAGCTAAGATATATACAAGCAACTGAGCAAAGTGCAACATAATGAAATACTAAACAAATATTTACAAAAACACAACTATCGAAACAAGAAAATGATGCAAAGTGTTTAGGAAGAGAAAATTTACGCTCCGAAAATTGCGAATTTCCCCCACACTTAAACATTGCACGGTCCTCCATGCATGCACTCAATTTGGGAGTGAAGAGGTGTGAGACTCCACCTTCAGCTGGTGGGCACTGAGGCTCGGGTTGCTGTATAAAACAAGCAAACAAGAATTGAGGAAGAGTTCATATAAGTGTGGTATGATAAAAGGCAATATGTGTATTCTAAGTGTGCACGATTTAGAACACACACATTGACCGGGTAAAAATGGCAACCACAAAAGCAAAAGAAAAAATCTGTGTTCCTCAATTAAGTGGCCTAGGTTGCAAGTGAAGAGAAGCAAAGGATTAAGGCACAAGCAAACCTAGGCAACCACAAGTAAAGTGAATTGAATTTTGAGATATTGGGTATTGAAATTGTGCAAGTGAAAGTGTAGAATTGATATAGAAGCATAATAAACAACAACCAATTCAATGATAAAAAGCAAATTACTTGTTTATCCTCAATATCATGCGATAGTCACATAATAAAGGTACTTGTTGCAAAAAGTGATAAGCTTGATAAGAATCAAGTCAAGTCACTCAAACAAATGCAAAGCAATAAAAACAAACAAGTACTGGTCATGTGATTAATTTGACATGAAAATCATGATGAACAAGTAATTTCAACTCAATTCACTTAATTCCATATGCACTTATAAAAATTTCACCTAATATGAAACAAAATGTAAATGTGCAAATCCAATTAGGTGCTAGTAATTTAAGGCAAAGTATAAGTGCATTGATGAAATTCAATCAAGAAGCAACCCAATCAACATCAAACAAACACTTGCAATTTATTTAATTAACAAACAACCAAACCAAAACTAATAAAATTACTAAAATGAAAATAAAATGCAAACAAAACTAACTAGGACAAGCATAAAAACAAAGCAAAAGTAAGAGAAAAGAGGGGTGGAGTGGGCGGAAGTGCTTTAGGGCTTAATTCAAAGTGCAATAAAATTTTTGCCCAAAATAGCACCTGTGCGCACGCACACTAGGTGGCAAATGGAAGGTGTGTGCTCGCACAAGGGTGTGTGAACGCTCTGAACAGAGAGGGGATTAAGAAGTGTGCGTACGCACAGTCGGGTGTGCATGCACAGAAGACTTTTTTTTTACTTGGGGAAAGATCATGTGTGCATGCGCACACAAGTCCGTGCACACGCACAGGAACAAAAATGGATTGGGGTTCATATGCACAGGGCGTGTGAATGCTCTCAGTAGAGGGAGTGCAAGGAAGTGTGCGTACGCACAAGCAGGTGCGTACGTATGCAATGCGCAAAAAAGGGTGAGTGTGCACACGGACAATGCGGTGCGCACGCACAGAGCGCAAAACAAAGGGAGATGCGCGCGTACAAGGCATGTGAGCACTCTCAATAGAGGGTGCACAGGCTAGTGTGTGTACACACAGGATGCAAAATTTACCGATTATGTGCGCACACACAAGGGTGTGCACACGCACGATGCCCTGTTTTTCCAAAAATTTTTCTTCAAATTCTAAGGAACTCAACCGTAGTTCAATCAAAGTTCAACCCCAATCATCCAAAAATCCATAAATGCATGATCCATATAAAAATTAATCTATGAATGCTCAAAATTAAACTAATACTAAGCTAACCAATAATAAACAAAAATGCAATAAAGTTAAACTATAAACAAAGAGAAGGGTTGGAACAATGCTACCATGGTGGGGGTGTCTCCCACTTAGCACTTTGGTTTATAGTCGTTAAGTTGGACTTGTTGAGGAGACTCTTGTTAGGGTGGCTTGTGTTTCCACTCCTCCTTGAATCTCCATCCAAGCTTGCACTTCATAGGTCCTCCGGGATCCCATATTCTAGTTTTTCGTTCTCCTTCTTGTTGATCTTTATGCTTCAAGCCGGATGGACAAACTCTCAATTTACCCTTGAAGTACCCCAATACTCTCCGAAAACCACTCAATTGTGCCTTGCATTCCACTTGAACTCCAATTCTTGAATTGGTTTTCTTGAAGACCCTTGGATTCACTTGGCAACCAACACCCTTTCCTCCACTACATGCAACAACCTAAGAAGGATCTTAAGTTAGTGATCCATCTCCAAGAGAGCATATTGATGGGGCCAATGAAGTTCATAGATGAAATTGCCACCCACTCAATTTTCTCCTTGAATGGAATTACTCTTGTAGATTCCACCTCTTGGTTGTCAACTCCTTCTTCACCAACCTCTTCCTCCTCTTCCCCATCACTTAAGTCATACCTTGGAGGTTGTGTGAAGTCCACCTCCATATCTCTTTCAAGCTCAGAAGAGGTTCATTAAGATCATTAAGGGGATTGACCAATGTGGACAAAAAATCATCAATGATAGAATCCACATCTAGATCAATCTTCCTCAATTCTTCCTCTACCTCTTCGGGTTCACTCATCCCACCTTCCTCCTCTTGTTGCAGTTCCAACCTTAGCTCCTCTTCTTCCCCTTAAGGCTTCATGTTTTCCTCTTCACTCCATTCTTTAGTTGATCCTTCACATTACTCAAGAGGAATGCCTTGATCAGATGAGCGTAATAGAACCAAGCGGTTCACCGCTTCGGCTATGGTAACCATGAATTGCCCTTGAGTCCTTCGAAATCCTTCTTGCTCTTGGAGAAAGACTTGAAGGTCTTGATGGTTTTGGGCCAAGGGTGGGAAAACTTCACATTGTGGTGAAAAAGGGATTTCATTATTTGGAGGAAAGGTTATATATGTGGGAGGTGATTCATGTTGATGAGTATATTGAGGTGGTATATGCGGAGGTGGATGATGGTATTGGTGTGGTGTTTAAAAATATGGTGATTGAGGATTATGTTGGGGGTATGGGTCATAGGTATATGGTGGTGGAGGTGCATAATCAAAGTAAAATCCACCATATCCTTGGTTTGGGTATGCATATTGGGGAGGGTTTTGCTCATTGTAGTATAGAGAAGGTTACTCCTTCCGAAATTGATACTCCAATCCCATGATGCAATCCAAAATTGAAGTTATCAAGTCCTACAAAATGATCAAAACCATACTCCAAACCAAGAGGGTGATAACTCATAGAGAAAATTGAAAATAAAAATTAAAGACATCAATTAACAAAAGAAACAAAATCTTAATTAAAAACAAAAATAATCAAACAACCCAAAAAGTATCTATTCACACTATTCATATATTTACAACAACCAAAATCATAGTGCTCAATGCACTTAGTTTCCTGGTAACGGCACCAAAAACTTGATAGAGAGAATTTTGCATCGGTTCGGAATTTCTCAAAAACAAGAATCACTTCGTCGGTAGCATAGTCCAAACCGGCAATTAAATCCCATCAATCAAAGTTTAAAATTTCTAATTCAAATTAACTGAGAGTAATCAAACCTCGGGTCGTCTTCCCTAGGAACTAATGCTTAAGAGCGCACAATTTTGGTTGTAAGAAAGCAAAGGGGGTTTTCAATAAAGAAGCAAACAATAAAGAAATAAAAGAATGATCAAAATTGTAATTAATAAACTAATAAAAGAAATAAAAGAACTATGTATGTAATATGAACAAGTAAGACTCAAAATTGGTGGAAAAGTGGTTCAAAACATAAATATGACTTTGATTTGCGATGAGTTATGGAATTCCTTCCTTGCCATAACCACAACTATGATAATTATGATGGATTAATCTCACTTAGTCTACCCTTAACATCGAAGAGTAAGTCAAGCGAGCATAATTGTTATTAATCCACAAATCCTAACTAACTTACTAATTACCTTAGTGGAAACAATAACAACTAAAAACCCAAGAATTATCACTAAATGTCGGACATTGTGACTCTAGTAATCCATATACTCATTTTCCCAAGTCAAGGGGTGAAAATATAACCCATAATCAAAAGTGGCATTTCATCAAACACATAGTGGGCATAATCATAAAACATGGTAAAAATGAGAAAATGATAAAAACTATAAACCACAAATGATCAAAATCAACAAAGGCAACTCAAACAAACATGTAATAATCAAGGATCATCAAATTCATCAACTAGAAATCCAAAATTCCGAAACTATATATGTATTGATAAAGGAAATAGAAATATAAGAAAGTGTAGAACAAGTAGTGCAATAAAAAGGAAAATTAAGAAATACTTACAATGAGATAGCAAAATCCAAGATCAAAATTGAACTATAAAATGCTACATTGAAAACCTAATTAAAACTCTAAGAGAGAATTTTGTATATTACACAACTCCTACTCCTACTATGTATTTTCTAATCTAAAAGTGAGCTCCCCTTTTGATATGTGTTGTTGCCCCTTCATATAGCACTTTGATTTCAGCTTCATCCTTCCAGAAATAGGCCAAAAAGCCCCTCAAATCACGAGCCACATGACTTTTTAATGAAGGCACGCGCAGGAACTTGTGTGTATGCACAGATATGTGCGTATGCACACTTGCTGATTTTTCCTCCTGTGCGTACGCACAGAAGTTGTGCATGGGCACAGGTGCTGATTTTGACCCTTGTGCATAGGCACACTCTGAAATGCTTCTCTCTTTTGATTTCTTCATGTTTTCTCCCAATTCTATGTTTTTCTTGGACTCTTATCAAGCTATTCTAACCTATTGCACCTGAAATCACTCATCAAACTATCAAGGTATCGAATGGAATGAAAGTAAAATAAAATTGATTAAAATAAGTACAAAATAGCATGTTTTCACAATTAGGCACAATTTAGAGAGAAAACACAAAAGCATGCTATTTACATGAATAAATGTGGGTTTATGTGATAAAATCCACTCATATAAAGAAAAAATATATCATCGAATATGGATTCATCACTTCCCATCGTTGATCGCGTCTTCTCTCTCGTGCGCCTCTAGTTCTTGTGGCGTCGTTCTCTCTTCACCGCTCCTCTCCGCGACAGCTTCCGCCCTCTCTCCTTTTCTGTGTGACAGCGACGGTAACAGCTGGGCAGGGCCTGACGACTCCCTTCCCATCCTCTTCTCTTCTTCTTCCCGTTCCCTTCTCCCCTGTTTTCCCCTTTTCCCTTCTGTTTTCTTTCTTTTTCCTCTGAGCGTGCGTGTGTGCATTTTAAAAAAGAATGAAATTGGGAATTAGGATAAATTAGGGTTTTATTAGGGTTAGGGTAACATGTATATGAGTAATATAACAATTTTACAAAATATTTATGGTAGAATAACAATTTAGAATTTAAATATAATACTGTAAAAATTAATTTTGAAACATATATAATTTTATTTATCAATTTAACAATGAGTTAAAATAATTATTTCTAATTTAAATTATAGAATGGACTTACTAATCACAACTTATAAAATACAATTTAAATCTAAAATATTAATTAACTAAATTAAATCATGACCTTTCATTATTTTTCTATCATTGAGACTTTAATTTTAATTTATATAAAATAACTGATTATAATAAAAATTATATACAAATATTAATTGTCTTAAATTTAAAGTATTTATAAAAATTAATTGAATCATTTCTAACAAATTAATCTCTAAGAGTTCAATTTAATAAATTAATTCGTAATTTATTCATAATACAAATTTCCTAAATTAAATTATATAACACTTTCATTACTAAATTTTAATTTCAATTATATGAAATAACCAATTATAAAAATTACACAAGATTAATTAACTTAAATCTAAATATTAATAAAACTAATTTAATTACTCTTAATTGATTAATTTATAAAATAAGATATCAAATTAAGAAAATAAGTCATAACTTTTTCAGAATAAAAGTTACTTAAATTATATTGTATAATTCTTTCTTATTTTTTAATTACTAAAATTATACAAATTATTTCATTATAATCAAATTACTTAAGAATATTAATTAATTCAAAATAAAATTATCTCTGAATCTATTTAATTATTTCTAATAGAATAATTTCTAAAACATAAAGTTTAAACTTAATAAGATAAAATCACAATTTATTCATATTTAGATTTTCAAAAATACGAGATGTTATATAACATCCACACACTAATCTCGTACCAACTTCAGAGCTTCAACTCCCCAAATTTTGACTTCTAACGTCTCCCAAACCCCACGAGATGCGTTATCTATTAGTTCTTTTTCACCTACGATAACCTATTAGTGCTCTCATATACATAAACCATCATTGTTAAGCTGGTCAAACTTAATACCATGAATTATGCAATGATAGACTAACTGCATTAATCAATAGACAATCATGTGCATAAAGCTCTAACTCTCGTCAACAGGACAATACCTACTATATGACAAACACTTAGAGTATGCAACTAAAGCATAGTCAATCCATTTCTCAGACTCTACAGGAAAGACTGCTTCGATACCATAATGTAACACCCTCACTATCAGAATGTCACACTTCTGGCTGCACCACTCTGATAGTAAGAAGTATTACAAAGACTTCATATACTTAATAAAATAGGAGCCTTTGACTCGAAACTGTATCTGTAACACTCTTACTTTTAACACCTCATGATCGTACTAAAAGTTCAGGCGTTACTTACCTCTAATCCTTTAATTTTCATACTATATTTATTTAATATTGAGCTTTCGCAAATATAAAATGAATACTTAGTTACGAAATCGAAGAGTCTTTACTTTAACTCACTTAATTACATATAAATATCCACATAATAAATAAATACACAGGCTTAACCAAATCACCTCAAATACAAGTCTTGTTCCTCTAAAAATCTCAAAATGACAAATGGCGAGGGGTAAAACCTCAACTAAACCAACAGACAGAAAGTACAACATATATAAACAAAGCTATGTAGATAGGTCGCGGCTCTGCGCCAAAACTTCCTGAAGCTATCACTGAAAAAGAAATTTTATAGGGGCATGAGAACATCGTTCTCGAAAGAGTTCTCAGTAAGGGATTTTTAAGAATTGCCAGAAGAGGATATTTAAAAGAAAAGTATTTTTCAATTACAGTAATCATTGCTCGTCTTATGAATCTTTTTGAAAACCAACTGTTAATCATCCAAAAATTCGAGTTTTTATTTGAATTTATAAAAACTCCTATTAAACACAAAATCTCTTAACCTTTCACTACATGCACCAAAGAAGTAATTTCATCAAACTTACACTGACACATCCAATCATGGCCTCCGGCCTAAACATAACTAAATCACGGCCTCCAGCCCAATAAAACATCAAATCACACTCCAACCACCATAATCCGAACCAACAGTCACAATCACAAGTAATGCAGTTCAAAAGCAATCAAGAGCAATTACATCAAGTATAGCAATTAGCAGTTAAACAAAATTATTCACATAGGCAAACCAAGAACAATATACGCACCCAAACAATGTCACATAAATGCATATGATGCATGTCTGTCCTACTGGATATATCACTTGTTGGTTCAAAATGCCAACCTGACACATCTTTGGGATGTCGCCTTTCTGCCACGACAGGGTTATAGTGTCCTGTTCACTGATACACCACTGTTTTATGATATATTTTGGACTAAATTGAGTGGGTTTTGTCAACTATTCTCACACTTATTCATGTAAATTGCATGTTTTTAAGTTTCCTTCCTAATTTTTTGCTATGATCGAAAACATACTTCCTAGGCCTTAAAATTATTAATTTTTAATTCTCCTTTATTACCATTCGATGTCGTGATGTGTTTGTTAAGTGTTTTCAGGTTTATAGGGCATGAATGGCTTAAAAGATGAATATGAAGCATGTTAAAGTGGAAGGAACACAAGAAATTAAAGACTTGAGAAGCGAGGAGCGACGCGCACGCATGGCTGGTGCGTGCGCGTGACCAGGAGCGTCTTTCAGTGATGCGTATGCGTGACAGAGCGTCACGTATTGCACTTAACAAAACTCGTTGGGGGCGATCTCTGGACTGATTTGGACCCAGTTTTAAGCCCAAAAACGCAGACTAGAGGCTGGGATGGAGCGGAGATTGGAGACACTTCACTTTTCACTTTAGTTTTGGATTAGTTTTTAGTTCTAGAGAGAGAAATACCTACTTCTCTTTAGGGTTTTTGATATTCTTAGTTTTGCTTTGAATTGGATCTGGAGAGAGCTGCTGCTACCTTCAATTGGAGTCATTGTCCTTATAGTTTTCTTCTCTAATACCTCTATTACTCTTTTCCATTTGATTGCTTTGAATTCATGTTTGGATCTTGTCACTCTTGAATTTTATTAATGTACTAAATTATTTTTATGTTTATGTTTATTTCTTGTTTGATCCTTGTTAATTATTGTTAGTGCGGATTTCGATTTAATTAATTTCTCATAATTATTATGTCTTGTATTTACACCTACCATATGTTTATGAAAATGGCATTCATGTTAATGGAGTAAAGCTCACAACTTGGTTGGCGGTTGAGTAGTTGGAACCCCTTGAGTTGTTATACTCAAGTATTAATCTGTAATTGAAAATTGCTGGCTAGCTCAAATCTCACCAACTCCAGTCCTTCCCCATGAAGTGACTAGGACTTGTGAGCTAGAGTTAGTGACGCCCACTTGACTTCCCTTTAATTGCTAGAGGATAACTAAGTGGGAGCAATGAACCTTTATTTTTACACTTGGGAAAGACAACAAGGATAGAAATTCCAATTCTCTCCCCTAACCATGGTCTTTTATTCTGATTAATTATCAACTCTTGCTATTTATCCATTGCTTTAATTTCTAATTGTTTATTTTTCCGTTCTCAATTTAAAAAACATCCAGGAAAATCCTAACCAATAATTTGCATCCTGTGTCAACTCTTAGGGAAACGATCCGGAATTCTACTCCCGGTTATTTATTATTAATTGTGACACATTTGAAATTGATAGTGGAAATTTCGTCAGTTAAGGCTATACTTGCAACGCTGTTTTAGAAAATATTTTTCAAAAATTCTTAACCGGCATTTATCCGCACATCAATTTTTGGCGCCGTTGTCGGGGAGTTGCATATGTGTGCTAAGTTATTAGTTGGTGTAAATATATTTATATTTACATAATTGCATCTTTTATTTGTGTGCTTTTTTGTCTATTAGTAGTATTTATTATTTATTTTTCTTAGTATATTTTGTTGCCATGAGCTCTATGTTTCTTTTATTGAATGACGCGTTCATTACCGGATCCGAGCCTAGCCGCATTTGATCCTAAAATTGAAAAAACTATTTGATATATTAGGCGAGCTCGGCGTCAGTTAGCCTCCGAGGGTGGTGAAGGGGTTACGCCCAATTCACCATTCTTACTGATAAACACCGATTTCGTGATTTATCTTGTGCTTATTTTAGGGGATTTTATCACCTTTTTTCACATTTATTCAATGAAATAGCATGGTTTTGTAATTCTCCCTTGAATTGTGCTTAAGTGTAAAAACATGCTTTTTAGGCCTTAAATTGGTGATTTTAATTCACTTTAATTCCATTCGATGCCTTGATGTGTTTGTTGAGTGATTTCAGGTTTATAAGGCAAGTATTGGATGGAAGAAATGAGGAGAAAAGCATGCAAAAAGGAGAATGCATGAAGAAACAAAGATTGGGAGTGCATCAATGGACGCGCACGCGTACAAGGCGCGCATACACAGAAGTGGTTTCGCATAGAGACGCGCACGCGTACATGCTGCGTCCGCGCGGATGAAGAATTTGCCAATCGATGCGCACGCGCACACGGCGCGCACGCGCCAATACTCTCACGTGGCCCACTTAAAGGCAAAACGCTGGGGGCGATTTCTGAGCTGCCCAGGCCCAAATCCAACTTGTTTCTGAGTGTATTTCATGCAGAATTGAAGTCCAAGCAAAGGGGGAGCAATTGTTTGTAGCATTAGCAACATGTAGGTTAGTTTCTAGAGAGAGAAGCTCCCTTTTCTCTCTAGAATTAGGTTAGGTTAATCCATCTTAGATCTAGGCTTAACTCCATGTTCTCATCTTATTTCCTTTACAATTTCTTGTTCTACTACTCTATTCTTCTTAGTTCTCTTGTCAATTTTACTTTTATGTCTCTTTTATGTTTATGAATGCTCATGTTGGATTTTGTTTACTTTTAATGAAATTGAATGCTTGATGTTCTTTTTATTGATGATTTGAGTTGTTGATTTACTTCCCTTACAATTGGTAGTTGGTAGATTTACTATTCTTGCACTTTTACCATGCTTTCCATTTGTACCCATCAAGTGTTTGACAAAATGCTTGGTTGGTCTTTAGAGTAGATTTTGAGCATTCTTGGCTTGGGAAGAGTAATTGGGCAATCTTGAGTCATTAATACCCAATCTAGATTGGTGATCTAGAGTTGTTAGTTAACATCATTTTCAATGACTCTAATCTTTTGCTAATTTGATTAGTGAGTTGATTAGGATGTTTAGATTGAGGTTAACTAGTCTTGTTTAACTTTCTTTCATGGAAGATAACTTATACCTTCTTCCAATGTTGGAGATGACGAAATAAGATAAATTCTTGTTAATTATTGTTATTATTAATGACTAGGATAGAAAGCCTATGATCTCAAACCTTGCCATGAATATCTCTCTTTATTAATTGCTTTCTTTAATTGCTCTCTTTATTTTTCTTGTCATTTAATTTCTTGCAAAAATACAAAAATCAAACCCCCTTGCATCTTCATAGCCAATAATTAAACACTTCATTGTAATTCCTTGTGAGACGATCCGGAGTTCAAATACTTCGGTTAATTCTTATTTAGGGTTTGTATTTGTGACAAAATCATATTTTAATTTGATGTGAGACTTGTCTGTTGGTTTGGAGCTATGCTTACAACGAAGTAATTCCTTTCTTTAGGAAGAAAATCTAGACCGACACTCAATTTTTCATTCATCACTTACCCGAGGTTGAGTCTGGAGCATCATTTGAGGAAGAAACTAACTCCTCTCCTACTAAATCCATTGACATCTCTTCTATTGATTTAGGTGCAGATACTATGACCGCTCCTAGAAGGATCACTCTGAAGAAAGTGGGAGCTCCGGATTTTACTCTTCAACCATTTCAAGCGCGTCATCCGAATTTGACTGCCGATTTTGAACTGAAGACCGCATTGATCAATCTACTTCCTAAATTTCATGGTTTACCCGCTCAAGAGCCCATCAAGCACCTTAGAGACTTTTCAAACAACTTGTTCAACTACTAGGCGGCATGGTGCGGATGAGGTTGCCGTTTGGTTATATGCCTTCCTATTTTCTCTTGAGGGAAACGTAAAGGAGTGGTTCTACACTCAACCCGAAGCTATTGTTACTAATTGGGATTTGTTTATAAGGAAATTCTTGGACAAGTTCTTTCCACTGGAGGTCACAGATAGATTGAGGAAGGAAATTTCTTGCGTCATTCAAGGTGAATCAGAGACTCTCTATAAGTATTGGGAACGCTTTAGAAATCTTCTTGATTCATGACCCCATCACATGATTAACCAGTTGGTGTTAATTAGCTACTTCTGCCAAGGTATGAAGCCTCAAGATAAGACCCTCTTGGATGCTGTGAGTAACGGCTCTTTGACAAAGTACAAGACGGCGACGGAAGCGTGGCAACTTATCACCGATTTAGCCGAGTCTACCCAACATGCAAGGCAAAGGAATAATCATCCGAAGGCTATTGCAGAAGTTTCTTCTAGTAGTGAGACCGCTGCTCTCACCAAGACTTTGGGAGAGATGACCAATATACTCAAGCAACTCCAACTCAATCAACAACAACCTCCATCCCCTCCACGACAACAATGTCAACAGTTAGTCTCTCAGAGAGTATACGAAATTTGCGCTTGCTATTCTCACTATACTGATGAATGTCCACAACTCCAAGAGGACAACACCTTGACAGCTACAAATGCTTGTTACAACCATCCGAATCAAGGGTACTATCAATAAAGCGGTAACTATAATCAAGGTGGTAACTACAATCAAGGTTGGCAAGACAATTCCAACCAAGGATGGAGAGACAACTACAACCAAGGAGGCAGAGACAATGGTGGAAACCAAAGGTGGAATAATAACTACCAACAAAACCGGTATCAACAAAACCCTCTATACCAATGGTGCACGAAATTGTGATGTCACATTCATAATTTGTCACAACTTCGATACAACTAACCAGCAAGTGCACTGGGTCGTCCAAGTAATACCTTACGTGAGTAAGGGTCGAATCCCACGGAGATTGTTGGTATGAAGCAAGCTATGGTCACCTTGTAAATCTCAGTCAGGCAGATATAAAGTGATAATGGTGTTTTCGAATATTATATAATAAAATAGGGATAGAGATACTTATGTAAATCATTGGTAGGAATTTCAGATAAGCGAATGGAGATGCTTTTCGTTCCTCTGAACCTCTGCTTTCCTGCTATCTTCATCCAATCAGTCTCACTCCTTTCCATGGCTGGCTTTATGTGATACATCACCACTGTTAATGGCTACTTTCGGTCATCTCTCGGGAAAATGATCCAATGCCCTGTCACGGCATGGCTAATCGTCTGGAGGCATCACCCTTGCCAATGGCTTCATCTTATCCTCTCAGTGAATAATATGCTCACGCACCCTGTCACGGCACGGCTATTCATCTGTCGGTTCTCGATCATGCTGGAATAGGATTTACTATCCTTTTGCGTCTGTCACTAACGCCTTGCAATTGCGAGTTAGGAGCTCGTCACAGTCATTCAATCATTGAATCCTACTCGGAATACCACAGACAAGGTTTAGACTTTCCGGATTCTCTTGAATGCCGCCATCATTCTAGCTTACGCCACGAAGATTTCGGTTAAGAGATCTAAGAGATATTCATTCTAGCTTATTTCATGTAGAACGGAAGTGTTTGTCAGGCACGTGTTCATAGGGGAGATGGTGATGAGCGTCACACATAATCATCACCTTCATCACGTTCTTGGGTGCGAATGGATATCTTAGAAGCGAAATAAGATGAATTGAATAGAAAACAGTAGTACTTGCATTAATCTTTGAGGAACAGCAGAGCTCCACACCTTAATCTATGGAGTGTAGAAACTCTACCGTTAAAAATACATAAGTGAAGGTCCAGGCATGGCCGAGATGGCCAGTCCCCTAAAACGTGATCAAAGGATCATAAGGTAATCCAAAGATGTCAAATACAATAGTAAGAGGTCCTATTTATAATAAACTAGCTACTAGGGTTTACATGAGTAAGTAATTGATGCATAAATCCACTTCTGGGGCCCGCTTAGTGTGTGCTTGGGCCGAGCCTTAACTTTCCACGTGCAGAGGCCATTTGTGGAGTTGAACGCCAGGTTTTGATCCATTTCTGGCGTTCAACTCTGGTTTTGGATCCTTTTCTGGCGCTGGACGCCAGATTTGGGCAGAGAGCTGGCGTTGAACGCCAGTTTACATCGTCTATTCTTGTCCAAAGTATGAACTATTATATATTGCTGGAAAGTCCTGGATGTCTACTTTTCAACGCAATTGGAAGCGCGCCATTTCAAGTTCTGTAGCTCCAGAAAATTCACTTTGAGTGCAGGGAGGTCAGAATCCAACAGCATCAGCAGTCCTTCTTCAACCTCTGAATCTGATTTTTGCTCAAGTCCCTCAATTTCAGTCAGAAAATACCTGAAATCATAGAAAAACACACAAACTCATAGTAAAGTCCAGAAATGTGAATTTAACATAAAATCTATTAAAAACATCCCTAAAAGTAACTAGATTCTACTAAAAATATACTAAAAACAATGCTAAAAAGCGTATAAATTATCCGCTCATCAACCAACAACAAAACCAAGGCCAAAGATATCAACCACCTCACCAAAGACAAGCTCAAGCACCTCAACTCAATCAACCACAAGTCCCCCAAATTTCCTACATTCCTTCTTCCTCCAACCAAGATGAAACACTCTGTTCTATTCTTTAAGAATAAAAAAAGCTTCAAACTTCACTTACCTTTAGCCTCACTGATCTTTGTGTGAATTAGTTGTGGACAATAAAATATGCAATACAATGTAACAAAAGAAAGGTAGACACAAACAATGATTATCATGGATCTTCTATGCAATACAATGTAACAAAAGAAAGGTAGACACAAACAGTGACTGTCATGGATCCTCTAATGGAAAGATAGAAACAGTCTCGAAGAAAAATAATAGAAATAATAGCAATAATATTACAATCACTAAAAATTTACCACTAAAAATATATATATATATTTTTTGTAATAGATTAGGATATGTCAAGCTTTACCGTTAATATGATAGGCTTGTACCGAAACTAACTAGATTGAATATTAACTATTTAATAACAAATAATAAATCGAATATATTATTAAGTTTGGCCTAGCTTAAAACATGTTAGGAGGTTTGAGAGTTTCTTTTTTAAATATTTTTTTTTATATTCAATATATCAAGTTTAATATTTACAACAATATCTATTTTTTATATATTTAAACTATAAAAAAATATTTATGATAAAGTATAACAAATTAAAAAATATATACAAATATTATTTATATATTTATTTATACTTTAACAAACTTAAATATAGGCTTGATGATAACCGAATCAAGTTAATTTGTAAATTTGAATTTAACCTATTAACAAAATTGGACTTTTAAAATCTAAATCTTCCTTATGACAAATCAAATCATATAAGGCAAAATATACGTCAAATTATAAGCTATTTTTTTAAATTTAATTTTAATGTATTAATAGTATAAAATATTTTATATAATCATTAAATTATATTCATTCTTTTGAATGACTATTTACAATTTAAAAAGTAGTTATTTTTATTAATATAACGTTACGTAACTAGATACAATATAAAACTACTTTACATTGTACCAAAATTAAATTCTTTTTAATTTTTTGTCCTAATTTCAAGTTTCTTTCCCAATTTATTCTAAGCATATGAAAATTATGCACAATACTGTCCCATACTATACCTTAATTTGTGTTTGTTTATAAGTACATGACATTGAGATATGAATACAAAGATACAAAATCGTATTTAATATAGATAAGATATAGACAGAAATATTATATTCTAAATCCAAAATTAATGTATTTTATACCGTTTCTGTCAGGATACAAAGACACTGAATAAAGACACAACTTATGTTTTTTCTTTTTATTATCACTATTAATTTTGTATAATTATATTAGGGGTTAAGTACTTTTTTCGTCCCTAAAGTCTAGGGTGAAATCAAATTTGTCCCCGACATTTTTTTGTTATTAAAAGCATCCTCAACATTCACAAACACTTTAAAATCATCCTTCCCTCCATTAAGAAATTTTTTTGGACACTTTTACCCCTCAAGTCTTTGACGCTTCTTTTTCATTCTCGCAAAAGGTATTCACTCTCTCATTTACATTACACACTGAAAAACTGATGTTTCATCTTCAATGATGCCCTAATAGAGGTTCATCATCACCTGAGGAGTATCATTAGGGTATTTGGACTGAGTTAGCAAGGGTGTGGAAGGAGGTCGTTCCGCTATTGTCATCGCAATTCGGGTATGTATGCACCATTGTTTTTAGTTTTGTGGAGCTTGTACATAATAATGTTGTAATAGATTCCATTAGTTTCCTAAAACTGCTAGGGTTTGATTTAAACTTTTTTCGTTTTAGGGGATGGGAAGCTTTAATCCGGCTGTTTACCATGGGGGTTGATTTGGATATGATAATGAGACATTGCAGTATATAGGGGGACAAAAGACACTCATTGAAGATGTTGAGAGTGATTGCTGCTTTGTATTTGAGGCATATGCAGAGTTAAGGCAGTTTGGGTACATAAAGGAGAACATATCAGCTTTGTGGTATAAGGATTCAACACCTGAATGATTAGAGAAAGCTCTAAAGTTATTTGCTGTTGATAGAGATGCACTTGAGATGTGTAGAATAGCAGAGCTGAGGAGTCATGTTGAGATGTTTGTGGTGCATGAGGTTGAGGATGCTGAAGATTTTTCTGAAGTTGGGTATATTGATGTTGGATGCAGAATAGAGAAAAATCTTAGGGATCAGTTGGTAGTTTATGAGGGTGAACAAGGTCAACAAGTAAAAAAAGATAATGTGCAATAAGTTAGTAAAGAAGATAACTTGCACCCAGATGTGGCTGCTAAAAATGAACGGGATGAATCGAAATGTGATGATGATAGCAATGATGAGAAGTTTATTCCGTCTGATCTTGAGGTTGACAGTGCAGATGACATTCATTTTACAGATAGTGAAGAGAAATATGATGATGAGAGTGGGTTTGAGGAACTAACAGGTGCTAAGGATGGTGATCGGATTGATAAAGGCAAAGGGGTTGTGAATGGTGATTTCAGTGATGATGAAGGCTTCAATAATGATGAAGTAGATTTGGAGTATGAAGTTGGTGGGGGTTCAGATAAGGAGAATAGACAAGAGGAAGATAAATATGAAACGAGGCGGTATCCAATTCATAAAGATGTTAAAGACATGACGAGTTATAAGTGGGAGGTGAAAACTGTATTTGCTTCAAGAGAGGAATTTAAAGACATTGTAATAGCCTACGCAGTACAAACAAGAAGGGGGATCAGGTATGTGATAAACCCCGATTTTGTAATTTATCTTGTGCTTATTTTAGGGAATTTTATCACCTTTTCCCACATTTATTCAATGAAATAGCATGGTTTTGTAATTCTCCCTTGAGTTGTGCTTAAGTGTAAAAATATGCTTTTTAGGCCCTTAAATTAGTGATTTTGATTCACTTTAATTCCATTCGATGCCTTGGTATGTTTGTTGAGTGATCTCAGGTTCATAAGGCAAGTATTGGATGGAAGGAATGAGGAGAAAAGTATACAAAGTGGAGAATGCATGAAGAAACAAAGATTGGGAATGCATCAATGGGCGCGCACGCGTACAAGGCGCGCACGCGTAGAAGTGATTTCACATAAGGACGCGCACGCGTACATGCCGCATACGCGCGGGTGAAGAAATAGCCAATTGATGCGCACGCGCACATGGCGCGTACGCGCCGATACTAGCACATGACCCACTTAAAGGCAAAATGCTGGGGGCGATTTCTGAGCTACCCAGGCCCAAATCTAACTTGTTTCTGAGTGTATTTCATGCAGAATTGAATTCCAAGCAAAGGGGGAGCAATTAGTTAGTCAACATGAGCCTTTAGTTAGTTTTCTAGAGAGAGAAGCTCCCTCTTCTCTCTAGAATTAGGTTAGGATTGGGGTAGATTATCTTGGATCTTGAATTAATTACTTGATTTCATCTTGTTTCTTTTACAATTTCTCAATTCTACATCTTGATTTCCTTAGTTGTAAAGTCAATTTCTCATTTTGCTATCTTGTATGTTGATGAACATTGTTAGATCCAATTTTCTTTTAATGCAATTTCATGTTTCTATGTTTCTTTTATGTTGATCTTGCTTGCTATTGTTGAGTTCTCACTTATGAAGTTATGGGTCTCCTTAATTTTAGCATTTTATGATGTTTACTTGTATTGCACGTTAGATGTTTGATATAATGCTTCCTATAGTTTTTGAGTAGGTCTCTTGACCCTTGGCCTAGGCTAAGGGGATTGAGTGATCTTGAGTCCTTGGGCTTCATTGAATTAGTAATTCTAGAACCCTTGGGGATCAATTTGATAACCATTGACTCTAGCCTACTACTAAGTTAATTAGTGGCTAGGTTGGGACTTATGGATTGATGTTGATCAAGCTATTTGACGTACTCCAATCCTAAGAGTAGACATTACGTACTTAAGGCTTTAGTGAGTAGACCTAATGAGCTCGGTTCCGCATGATTATCAATGTTTGAATTGTTGACAAGGATAGTAATCTCAATTACCTAAGTCTTAGCCAAGAGTCCTTTAACTTGCTTCTTTTAATTGCTTGTTTGATTTACTTTTCTTGCCATTTATTTTATTGCCCTTTTATCAACCAAACCCCCTTTTACCCCTCCATAGCCAATACACATACACTTCATTGCAATTCCTTGGGAGATGACCCGGAGTCTAAATACTTCGGTTAATTTTCATTGGGGTTTGTACTTGTGACAAAATCATATCTTAATTTGATGCGAGAGTTGTTTGTTAGTTTGGAGCTATGCTTACAACGAAGTAATTCCTTTCTTTAGGAAGAAAGTCTAGACCGACAGCAATTCTTGGGTATCAAATTAATGGCGCCGTTGCTGGAGAATCGCAATGGTGCTATGTTATTGGCTATTGCATATATTGTGAATAGCTTGATTTTTGGTTTGTTTGTTGGTTTTTGCTAGTTGTAGGACTTTATTTTCTTTGTTTCTTATTAATTTTATTTTTTGTCTTCTCTTATCATGATGAATTCTCATCACTTTGGCTATGAATGTGTTTCAAACTGTGTTGTAGAAAATGGAAGCTCCAATGAGGATGTGCATCAAGGATTTTGAAATCAAAGATGGGAGGAGTCCCAAGCTTATGGACAACCTTCTTGGCAACAACCCCCTCCGAATTCATATGGGTATAATCCTAATCCTAATGCATACCAATCCAATGTGTGTGATGACCCTTATTGTGATTGTCAACCACAACCACCACATGCATATGAACCCCCTCCGCAACATAATTTTGAACCACCTTACTCACAAGCTTTCTACCACCATTTACCTCCATATGACCCCAACCCATACCCACCATACCAACCACCATATGAACCACATCTAGAACCACCACCTTTCCAACACCAATACTCCCATGAACCACAAGGTCCATACACACCACCTCAAGGATTTCACCAATATGAACCACCTTCTAATTATAACAACCTTCCCTCAAACAATGAACCTTCTCTTCCACCATCACCTTCCGATGAAGCCCCCATGTTGGAATTGAGAGATCTTGAATCTCATATCTTAAGGCGACAAGAGGAGGATGAAAAGAAGTTTGCGGAGTTAAGAGCAAAAATGGCTATCATGGTAGAAACCATTAGTAACATGGTCTCATCCTGCCTAAGCCTATACGATCAAGGCGCTTCCATTGTTGAATGTGGAGAAGCAACTAAAGAGCTTGGCGAGGGAGTGAACTTGAAGCTCTATGGTAAGGAGGAGGAATTAAGACAAGAAGTACAACAAGAGGAGGATGTGGAAATTAGTGAACAAAAGGAAGTAGTGGTTGGATGTTTAGGATATGTTGAGCACATAAAGGAATGTCAAGTTGAAGAGCCCTCTTCCATGAAGTTTGGAAGGAATGTTAAAGAGGAGAGTGATGTTGAGGAAGTGGATAGAGAATCAAAGGAAATTGATCAAGAAGTGGATTCCATCATTAGTGATTTTTTGTCCACATTGATCAATCCCCTTGATGATCTTGTTGAAGCTACTTCCAGTGGATTAGAAAGCAATGCTGAGGAGGATGTGCAACTTCCAAGGCAATTGGTGAATGAAGAATTGGAAGAAGTGTCCCAAGAAACAAGCCCTCCTATTTATGATGATTCCGAATCAACATATGATCCTTTTAAGCTTGATGAGTCCTTCCCCACTGTGCTTGGAATTGATGATGAGGTAGACTTCACTAAACCTTCTGTTTATGATGAGAGTGATGGGGAAGAGATAGAAGAAATTGGTGAAGAAGAGTGTGAACTTGAGGAAGCTTGGCGAGAGGTAAAGCTCGAAGAACCTTGTCAAGTGGTGGAAGCCTCTAGAAGAGGATGGACGGGAGTAGAGCATGCTTTATCAAGATCTTTGGGAACTCTTCCACCTAGGTTGTCATCCAATCTTTCATTTGAGTGGGTAAAACTTCTAACTCTTAGCTTTATTATCCCACTTGAGTATGGTTTGCTTGAGACAGATGGCCAACTTAGGGCGCTTTGCGGAATTAAGCGAAAGAGGAAGATGTTTAATGGTTGGCGTTGTAAATATAGACTCATTATGGTTGGAAGCTCAAAATTGAAGAGCATGGATTGGTGTCATGCTCAATTAAATGGGTCTAGGAGGGTAGTTTGGTGCTTTCACGAGAATTCAGCTTTTTTGTCACCTGGACAGAATCAAGGCGATCAACTAGAAGATGGGTGCAAAGATACGATATGGGATCCTGGATCACACCATGGAAATCCACTTTGGGAGCTCATATCTTGGAGAGAACCTCACCAAAGCTTGGTGAAAGTGGTTGGAACTTCTGACAACCAATTGAAGGACAAGCACTCTTGGAGGTTCAAGGATAAATACAGGCATAAACCACCTTGACAAGGAACCTTCCAAATGTCCAACTTAAGGACTTAAACCAAAAGTACTTGGTGGGAGACACCCCACCATAGTAAACTCTTTCTATTCTCTTGTAGATATAATGAATGAATGAATTGGGTTCTATTGTATATAGTTTCTTTATTTCTTAGTATATTCTGTCTTGCTTGCTAAGTTGTTTATAGCTTCTATGCCTTAATTAGGGATGATTCTTTGATTTGAGTTTTTGCTTGGATTGCAAGTTTCCTTAATTTGTTTGAAGAATCCCCAAAAATTCAAAAATATGTTTGAGTTTGCATCTTAGCTAGTTCTAGAGTCCTAGAGGAGGTTGGGAAGATTTTGAGCTCTTCTTGATACCCTTAAAAAAAGAGAGAGAGAAGCCACGCGCAAGCGCACGGTGCGCGCGTGCGTCGGCTGTGCATTTAAGCTTTCTGGGCCAAGGACTAGAGAGTTGTGCCACTTTTGGGCTAACTCTGTGCCTTAACCCACGCGGACGCACGTTGTACGCGTCCGCGTCCCTTTCGCGTTGTCCTATCCACGCGTAGGCACATCCGGCACTTCCGCGCACCATTTCTCATTCAACCCATCCACGCGCAAGCGAGCAGTGCGCGCGCGCGTCAATGCAATTTTACACCACCCAGGCCAAAGACCCAAGAGTTGTGTCAACTCTGGCCACTTTTGTGCCTCTGGCCCAGCTAGACCCGCGCGGATGCACGCTGTGCGCGTCCGCGCCCATGCCTACACAGCCCATCTACCCGCAAGCGCGGATGGCACTTCCGCGCCGATCCCTTATTCTCCCACCCACGCAGACGCGCACGGTGCGCGCTCGCGTGGATTCAAATTTTCACTTACCCAGGGACGCGAGAGCCCTAGCGCATTCGCGCAAACCCTCACCTCAACGTCTTTCCCTCTTCTCCTCTCTTCCTCTATCCCCAACTCCGCTGTCTGCAACAGTCCGGCAAACACCACCGCCGTAGTCGCGACCCCCCTCTCTCCTCGTCCCTTGCTCTTTCCTCTCTATCACCATTCTCACTTCTCTTTCCTCTCTCTCTCTCTCTCACCCATTCTCACTCCCTGCTCTACCGCCATCGACAGCCCCGACTCCATTGTCGCCGATAAGCCTCCACTGTGATTACCAACCCTCAGCCGGTCACACTTCTCCTCTATCTTCCTCTCTCCATCAACCGTCTGCTCTGTTCAGTTTCTGCTTCCCAGGTCTCTACCTTCCCCTGTTCTGTTTCCTTTACTATTTTGTGTTAATTATGTTAATTAGCTTAGTTAGTTAGAAATGCATGTTAGTTGATTAGGTGGTTAGAGAACCTGAGCTGGATAGTGGATTTAGGTTGTTTTGAATAATGATGATGATTGAAAGTGTTGCTGCTTCATTAACTTTCCTTGGATTGTTATTGTTGAATGTTGCTTTGCTCATGGCTACTGGTTGCTTAATTGTTCATAGCTGCTTGTTGCTGGTTGGTTTAGTTTAAATTACTTTTTGATGTTTTGCTGCTGCAAGATTGGCTTAAAGGTTCATTTCATATGAATTCACATGTGATTGATGCGTGTTTACTGTCAAATATTCATATGGAATCTGAACTGATTGTTTGAATTTGGAAAATGGCCAATTTACTGCTGAAATGCTGCCAGATTTTTTCTAACCATGTTTCATGAAATAACATTGTTTAATTGATGCAACAAACTTCTATTTGACGATTTCTGTGTCAATAGAATTTTGTTTGCTAAATGGTTTTTGAAACTCCTCAAGAACGTGTTTACAGGTTTTGGTCATGCTTATAGTACTCTTTGTTTGCTTACAATGCTAATTTGCTTATATGCATTGCATAGTTGAGTAAGCTTTCCGATTGACCATAACTTGAAACTCTTTTGAGATTTTGTGCCTCTTTTGCATAAACTCACAAGTTTGAAGGTTTTTAATCTGTGTGGCTAATTGATTCATTATATTCATGCCTAATTTGCATTAAGCCACATAGATCATGAGCTTTTCCATTCTTACTCCAACTTGTGACTTTCATGTCTCATTGAACTTGGTGTTGAATGTTTCTTGTTTGACTTGTTTTTCAATGTCAATGACTTTACCAACACCAATATTAATAACTTGTTTCTTGCATTAAGTCCCTCAGGATTTTGAGTATGCTTACAACATACTTTGTGCTTTTCTTTGCAATTGAGCCGGAAACCGTCATCTCACTGATTTTTAAACTAATTTCTAACTCTAACTTGTTTAACCAACTAACTTCTCTTTTGGTTTTTAATTTAACTCCTTTGATCATTCTTTTGAATATGGTGTTTCTTATGCTCAATAAATAAGCATTGTGTAATTATGGTTTGAATTCTTGGTTTGTAACCTGGTTTGAATTCTGAATTCTATTACTTACATTCCAAGAATTCTCTTTTCTTCACTCACTTCATGAATATACTTTACCTTGAGTGCTATACATCTATTTAGCTAATTGCTTATACCATATTATATCTATTTTTTAGGATGTCAGACAAAGGAAAAGCTATAGCCATTACTTCAAAGAAGAGAAAGTGCTCTAAAGCCTCTACCCCATCTCCTTATGCTAATTATGCGAAGAATCCGCTGAATGATGTGGACAAGGAGAATCAGCTACTTCTATCCACTGACCCAATCAAGTTTTCCAACCTCTACTGTGAGCTTTGCTTCCCTAAATTCCAGAAGATGAACATGAACATCGAGAAGAAACTGGTCCTTCCCAATGATGTGAGACGCGCCATCAACAGCCGTATTCTGGAGTTGGGTCTGGATTTTGTTGACAGAGATCTGGGAAAAATAAACACTTCGTGGGTGAGAGAGTTCTACTGCAACTTCTTTCGTGCCACTCTTGATTCAGTCCAAGTGCAGGGTAGAGAGATTCTGATCACTGAGGCAGCTATTGGGGAGGCATTGCTTTGCCGACCCCGTACTGGTGACTCATGCACCTGTCAGCAGGCAGATGTAGCTATCCACTGTATGACTTTTGATTATGAGGTGTTGAAGCACATGATTGCCACACCTGACGCCCCTTGGGTGATGGATTCTGGGAACAAGAAACCCAAGGGGATGCTTTTCACTCATCTGTCGAGAGAGGCTAAGACTTGGCAGCGTATATTCGCCCATTATGTCCTGCCCACCACTCACTTCTCAGAGATTCCGATGGATATGATAGTTCTGATTGGCTGTGTGATGGAGGGGAAAGAGGTAGACTTCCCTCGACTGATCAGGCAGAGTATGTGGTGCGCGCATATCCATGGCCTCTTGTCATTCCCTACACTGGTCACCAGCATGATTGAGCTAGCTGATATCCCGTGGGAGGATGATGACATGACACCACCACCCCCAGATGACAATGACAAGGAGGTTACTATTCCATGGGGTGGTGAGTGCACGAGAAGCCTCCACCCAGAGGCCGTTCTCGAGCCAGAGGAGTGGTGGAGGCAGCTCAGCCTTCATCATCAGCAGCAGCAGTAGGACCATCCTCTACTTTAGCCACAGTATCCTTGCCACCACCACCTGCACCGGAGCCGACATATCTATTGGTACAGCGCCTATTTCGCTTTATAGAGTGCAGCGAGCGTCGTATCATGCAACGTCTCGATCGCATAGACCAGGTGTTCGTATCATAGGGTATTGAGCTACCTCCGCTCCTAGACTCTCCTGCCTCCGACGAGCAGGATCAGGAGGAGGAGCATGTTGAGGAGCCGACTCATCAGGAGGAGGAGCATATTGAGGAGCCGACTCAGCAGGAGGCACCACCAGAGACACAGGCCACCACAGAGGTTCAGCAGCCTCCTGAGGACTCACAGCCAGTACCACAGCCACAGCCTGAGCCCGAGCCACAGCCCGGCGTGACTGTTGACCTCCATCCTGAGCTTCAGCAGTAGCATCAAGGACGATGCTTCATCCTAAAGTGAAGGGAGGTCACCGTTCGTGACCGGTGAATAGCATTTATGTGGTAAAATTTTAGACATTTATCCTCTAGTTTCTGCTACCTTATTTTATTTCGTTCGCATTTTATCCTTGCACTTTATCTTTGAGATCATTTTGGGATTACTGTACATATTTGTTATTGTGGATACCCTTATTTTGGTTGTTGCACACTTTTAGTATATATATAAGAGTTGCATTTTGGCTTTTGATTGTGATTAGAAAAATATTTTAGATTGGTAAAACCTAGTTGACCCTTTTTGTATAAGAGATGTGTTTTGATTGGAAAAAGGGTAAACTAGAGAAAATTTTTAAAAATTTTCTAAATCACAACATTGCATTAGAATAAGCTTAGTCAATATGATGAAAACTTTCAAGAATTCCATTTTTAAAGCACCACTCCAATTGGTTGAAAATTTTTTTAGAACTTGCTTGATTAATACAATTTGTGGATCATGTTTTGAGCAAAGAACACAAGCATGTGAGTTTTAAGCCTAATTGTGTGGTTACATCATATGATCACTTATTTTCATTCTTGTGTGCATTATTCTCTTCCTATGAGTGTAATCTTTGATTTGTTTGATTCTTTATGTCCATTATTTTGTGTATACATGCATTTATATGATTGAGGTAATTGTTTTAATTAGCTCACTTACCCAAATAGCCTACCTTTTATCTTCCGTTGTTAGCCAATTTTGAGCCTATGCTTAACCCATTTGTTCTTAATTGTAGCACATTACAAGCCTAAGTGAAAAAAAAACAATAAATATCCCTTAATTTGGATCTTTGATTAGCTTAGGCTAGTGAGTGTGTTCATCATATGATTTTGGGAGAGTTGGAAACATTAGGTAGAGATAAAAGTGTGTGTGTGTTTTTGTTAAAAAATTTTTGGAATTGGGTACATACTCATGTATTAATCATGTGTAAACCATATGCATTGATGTTCTTGTCTATATTTTATGTTTCTATGTTCACAAAAAAAAAAGAGAAAAAAAATATAGAAAAAAGAGAGAAAAAGAATTGCAATAAAAAGGGGACAAAAATGCCCCAAGGTTCAAAGCTTAATAATGATCAATACATATGTGTGGTGATCAAAAGAGAATACATGAGTGTGTGTAAAAGTGAAGAATGGGTAGATAGGATTGTTTAGAATTGTATAGTTTGTTATAGGTTAGGTAGGAAGTTTAAGTTAATCAAATATTCAAATTTCAAGCTCACTTGACCATATGCATCCTACCTTGACCCTAGCTCCATTACAACCTATGGGAAAGTCGTCATGATATTTGTATGCATGCATAAAGTAATTGTTGATTGTTAGATGAAAAACAAATCTTAGAAAGCATGATTAGGGGAGAATTGAGTGAATAAACCCCATACACTTGAGTGCCTAGAGCGGATACACATCCGGTGAGGGTTCGATCGCTTAATTACATGTTTCCACCCCTGATCATCTTTTCTTGCAAGTTTGTAAAATATTTCAATGATTCAATCCAATTGTGGTTTGCTTTGATTGCTATTGCCCTAGCCCTTGTGCTTGCATTCGTATTCTTGGAGATTGATTTATTTTGATTGAGCCATTGCATTCATGTAAATAGGTTACATATAGATAGATTGCATTTAGTTAGTTTGCATTGAATAAATGTTGATACCCTTTGCTTCTTTCTTGATTTTAGCATGAGGACATGCTTAGTTTAAGTGTGGGAAGATTTGATAAACCCCAATTTCGTGATTTATCTTGTGCTTATTTTAGGGAATTTTATCACATTTTCCCACATTTATTCAATGAAATAGCATGGTTTTGTAATTCTCCCTTGAGTTGTACTTAAGTGTAAAAATATGCTTTTTAGGCCCTTAAATTGGTGATTTTGATTTACTTTAATTCCATTCGATACCTTGATGTGTTTGTTGAGTGATCTCAGGTTCATAAGGTAAGTATTGGATGGAAGGAATGAGGAGAAAAGCATACAAAGTGGAGAATGCATGAAGAAACAAAGATTGGGAATGCATCAATGGGCGCGCACGCGTACAAGGCGCGCACGCGCAAAAGTAATTTCACATAAGGACGCGCACGCGTACATCCTGCATACGCGCGGGTGAAGAAATAGCCAATCGACGTGCACGCGCACATGGTGCGTACGCGCCGATACTAGCACGTGACCCACTTAAAGGCAAAATGCTGGGGGCGATTTCTGAGCTGCCCAGGCCCAAATCCAACTTGTTTCTGAGTGTATTTCATGCAGAATTGAAGTCCAAGCAAAGGGGGAGCAATTAGTTAGTCAATATGAGCCTTTAGTTAGTTTTCTAGAGAGAGAAGCTCCTTCTTCTCTCTAGAATTAGGTTAGGATTAGGGTAGATTATCTTGGATCTTGAATTAATTACTTGTTTTCATCTTGTTTCTTTTACAATTTCTCAATTCTACATCTTGATTTCCTTAGTTGTAAAGTCAATTTCTCATTTTGCTATCTTGTATGTTGATGAACATTGTTAGATCCAATTTTCTTTTAATGCAATTTCATGTTTCTATGTTTCTTTTATGTTGATCTTGCTTGCTATTGTTGAGTTCTCACTTATGAAGTTATAGGTCTCCTTAATTTTAGCATTTTGTGATGTTTACTTGTATTGCACGTTAGATGTTTGATATAATGCTTCCTATAGTTTTTGAGTAGTTCTCTTGACCCTTGGCCTAGGCTAAGGGGATTGAGTGATATTGAGTCCTTGGGCTTCATTGAATTGGTAATTCTAGAATCCTTGGGGATCAATTTGATAACCATTGACTCTAGCCTACTACTAAGTTAATTAGTGGCTAGGTTGGGACTTATGGATTGATGTTGATCAAGCTATTTGACGTACTCCAAGCCTAGGAGTAGACATTACGTACTTAAGGCTCTAGTGAGTAGACCTAATGAGCTCGGTTCCACATGATTATCAATGTTTGAATTGTTGACAAGGATAGTGATCTCAATTACCTAAGTCTTAGCCAAGAGTCCTTTATCTTGCTTCTTTTAATTGCTTGTTTGTTTTACTTTTCTTGCCATTTATTTTATTGCCCTTTTATCAACCAAACCCCCTTTTACCCCTCCATAGCCAATACACATACACTTCATAGCAATTCCTAGGGAGACGACCCGGAGTCTAAATACTTTGGTTAATTTTCATTGGGGTTTGTACTTGTGACAAAACCATATCTTAATTTGATGCGAGAGTTGTTTGTTGGTTTGGAGCTATGCTTACAACGAAGTAATTCCTTTCTTTAGGAAGAAAGTCTAGACCGACACCAATTCTTGGGTATCAGTATGCCAAGCTTGACTTTGTTAGAGTGAGGATTGTTTGTCAACCGGGTTGTCCTTTTTGGTTATATGCTGCAAAAATAAGTGAGGAAGTTACTTGGTAGTTTAGGTCTATGAACCTTAAACATACTTGTGGCCAGATACATAAGGTTGGGATAATACATACTTCGTGGTTGAGTAGAGCTTTTAAGAAGAAGGTGGAATATAACCCAAAGGTGAAAATAAATGAATTGGTGAACAAGGCACAAAGAAAGTGGAATCTAACTGTGACAATGATGAATCCATATTTGATGGTAAATTATGACTTAAATTGAGTAGATTTCATTATATAAACTCATATTTATATACTTGAATAGCATACTTTTGTGATTTCTCTCTAAATTGCACCTAAGTGTGAAAACATGCTATTTTGTACTTAATTTGATCAATTTAATTCCACTTTTATTCCATTTGATGCCGTGATATATTTTGTTGAGTGATTTTAGGTCAATTAGGCAAGAATGGCTTGGAAAAAGTGAAAGAAAAGCATGCAAAATGGGAGAACACAAGAAGAAACAAGGGAGATATACATATTGAAGTGTGTGTACGCACATAACGCGCAAGTCTGGGCGCGTGACTTCATTAAAAAGTCACGTGGCTCACGATTTGGGAGGCCTTTTGGCCCAATTTTGGATGCCCTGAAGCTGAATGGAAGCTCTTTCAAGGGGAAAAACATTCCAAGACAACATAGAATGAATTTCATTTTAGTTTTTAGCATGTTTTGAGTGAGATTTCTAGAGAGAGGCTCTCTCCTCTTTCTAGGAATTAAGGTTTTAGATTTAGGTTTCTTATTAGTTTAGGATTTGATTCTTGCTTTCATTTAGTTTCATTTACAATTCCTTGTTCTTGCTTCATAGTTCTTGTAGTTTTCTTTTATTGTTACTCTCTTTATTTTGATACTCTTTATGTTAATGCACCTTTGTTAATTTGGAGTTTCTTTAATGCAATTTTGATGTTTTATATTTCTTGATGTTTATTTGAGTAATTGCTATTATTTCTTTGCAATTGGTAGTTATAGATTTTTATCATTATTGCAATTTATTCTATTTTTCCTTTTATGCATGTTAGGTGTTTGATAAAATGCCTCTTTCAATTTTAGTGTAAAATTTTGTATTCTTGCCTTGGGTTGCGTAATTGGAGACTCTTGAATTGTCAAATTATTTTGTTGATTGGTGATTGCAGATTGCTAGTTGACTTGAACTCCACTAACGCTAATCTTTGATTAGGACTTGTGGACTAGAGTTAATTTTGCTCACTTGACTTTCTTTCAATTGTTTAGAGGATAACTAAGTAAGAGCAAAACACAAGTACCATCACAATTGAGGATGATAATGAGGATAGGAATTCTAATTCTCACCTCTTGCCAAGACATTTCTTAGTTGTTAGCTTATTTTTTTGTTATTTACATTTCTCATCTCTTATTACAAAAACCTCAAAATATTTCATAACCAATAATATGCACACTTCTCTGGAATTCCTTGAGAGACGACCCGAGGTTTAAATACTCTCAGTTTTTATTAGTTTGCATTGTGACAAACAAATTAAACTTTGATTGAGGGTTGATTGTTGGTTTGGATCTATACTTCGACGAGATTATATTTTTGTGAAAATTCCGAACAGACTATTTTTCTCCATCAAGTTTTTGGCGCTGTTGCCGAGGAATCGCAAATGTACGCTTTGTAAGACCCAGAAATTTCAGAAAATCTTATTAAGAGCTAATTTTGATTTATTTATTCATTAAGTACCTTAACCTCAGAAATTATTTTATTAAAGATAAATTAAAGCAAATTTTGATTAATTGAGTTTAAGGTAATTTAAGGTTTAATATGATTTTATAATTATCGAATTATTTTCTACATTTAAATAATAAAGTTTAGCAAATATAAAGTAATAAGAATTTTATATGGCATGGTTTAAGTAATTGAGATTTTAGAATTTAATACTAATATTTTTATAAATAAAAAAATTAATTATATTACCTTATAATTTTAATTAGAGTATTTGATTTCAAATCAATTAGTATTTTGATACAATAAATAATATTTTAGAGTAATTTTAGAGATTTAATTAGATTTCAGAATATCCCCAAATTCCCAATTTTATCACAATATCGTAATTCCCAAATCAAAACCCTAAATTCCTAAAACACAACCCTAACCCTAATTTTTCTAACCCTAGCCCCTATACCCCTTTCCCCAAAAACAACCCAACACCCACAGCTTTAGTAAACCAGAAAAAAAAAGAGAAAGAAAGAAAGGGAGAAGAGAAAACGGGAAGAGCAGAGGGGAGACGGAAGCAAGGGAAGGGGAGAAGAGAGGGAGCTGCAGTCCACAGAGGAAGGAGGAGGGAGACTGCCGCTATAGCTGTGCCACCGCCATCGTGTTCTGCTGCCTGCGCCGCCACTATCAAGCTCGAGCCATCACCACGCCATTCATCACCATCGCAAGGAAGCTCAGAACCGAGGGAGAGAGCCACGCGAGGAGAAGGAGGCGTCACCGTCTGTGGAGCCCGCGTCATTGCCGTCGCCATTGAGGTCTTCTGTCGCCGTTCCTCGCCACTGCCAAGCCGCCGTCGATGCAGATCTGACCAGAGGAGAAGAGGGAAACGCGACCAGAATGGGATGGAAGGAAAGGAAGCCACCTTCACCGCCGTTGAGCCATCTCCGGAGATCCGCCGCTGTTGCCGTCGGAAACCGCCACTGAAGCTTCTATTTTCCTGGTAAGCTCTAGCCCTGTTCTGGCTTATCTTCCTTATCCGTCGAAATCTGTTACCGTAAGGGTCGTTGCTTACACTACAAGAAAATGGAGCATTTGTAACAAAAAAATTTGTATCAAATTTAAAATTGTTACAAATTATGATTTTTTTGTAACAATAATTAGTTATTGTTACAAAATAAGAATATTTTGTAACAATAAGAAAATTTGTTACAAAACATTTCAATATTTTGTAACAACGTGATTTCTTTTGTTACAAATTATGTTGGCTTTCGTATCAAATTGTTGTTTTGTTGCAAAATGTTATAATATTTTGTAACAAAAGATTATATTATTGCAAAAATTCAAAATATTTTGTAGCAAAAAATTAATTTGTCACAAAATACAATATTTTTGTAACAAATTATTTATTTATCACAAAATTCAAATATTTTTTGTAACTAATAAAAAATTTTGTTTCAACATATTAAATATAAGACTTCAAATTTTTTAAAATTAACATAATGAGTTATTTATGATTTATTATATTTATTTAAGATATTATATTCAAACATTTATTTTATTAAAAGTATTTAAGTAAAATTAATGATACTTTCAGTTTAAAATTATTTTAAAAATTAAATAATAAGTCATTTATGATTTATTATATTTACTCAAAATATTTTTTTTAGAAATTTATATATTAAAGGAGGTATTTTTTTATTTATAATTTAAAATTTTAGTAATTCAAAAAATATAAAAATTTTATATGATTTGACTTAAATATTTGAGATTTTTAAATTCAATACTTTAAATTTTATGAATAAAAAAATTAACTTAATTATTTTCAATTTTATTTTAATAAGAGTTTATTTAAAAATAATTTATAAATTAATAATAAAATAATATTTTAAAAATAATTAATTTAATTACTTCTAACTTTTAAAATTAAAATATTTATTTAAAAATAATTTAAAAATTTATAATTAAATAATATTTTTATATAATTATTATTAGATTAAAATTATTTTTTAATTATTATACTATCTTTATTTTTATTAAAAATACCTAAATTACTTAAACTCTAACCCTAATACAGCTCACACTCACCTCACCCCTTAAATCTAGTAGCCGATAGCCCTCCCCTTCCCAAAACCCTTACCAGCAGGAAAGTAAAGAAAGAAAGTAAGAGAAAGAGAAAACGGAAACAGGAGAAAGAGGAAGAAGAGAAGGAGAGAGGGAAGAAGTTTAAATTAATTAGAATTTTTATATAGTCTTTATTGGATATTTGGTATAATTGAAATTATAATTTTAGTAATTAAAAAATAAGAAAGAATTGTATAATTTAATTTAAATAAATTCTATTATGAATGAATTATGTTCTATTTTATTAACTTGTACTCTTGGAGATTAATTTATTAGAAATGATTAGTTTGATTTCTATAAATGCTTTAAGTTTAAGTAAGTTAATATTTATGCACAATTTTTATTTATAATTAGATATTTTATAAATTAAAATTAAAGTTTTGGAGATAGAAAAATAATGAGAAGTTATATCATTTAAATTGAATAATTAATATTGAGTTTAAACTATATTTTATAAAAATGTCATTAATATGTTTATTTTACAAATTAAATTAGAAATAATTAATTGAACTTAGTAATATGATGATAAATAATGTTCCTAAATATTTTTAACGGAGTATATTTGATTTTAAAATTATTCTACCTTCCAATTTTATCAAAATATCTATTCATATCTATCCATATTCTTTTACAAAATTCCTAATTTTTTAACCCTAATTTTGGAACCCTAATTATAAATCCCTAATTAGAAACCTAATTTCCCTTTTCCCCAGCCCTAAAGTACGCAGGCCCCACCCCTTTCTTCCTAAATACTAACACAAAAACATAAGAAAGAAACACAGAAATGGAAAGGGAGAACAGAGAGCTTGGAATCGGAGAAAAGGAAGCCGCACTCTGTGCCGTCCAGCTCGCCGCCGCCGCATCTCGCTTGTGCCGTTATCCATGCCCATCGCCGTGCAGTTGTTGCTAACTCGCCTTGCCATCATGGGTTGTTGTCGTTGATGTCCAGCTGCTCACCACGCCGTCGATGTCGTCGGGATGAGAAGGATGCACGTGAAGGAGGAGCGCGACCTGCGGCGAGAGGCCGTGTGCTGTGGCTGTCGCTGAAGTCTGCCACCATTGTCGCAGTTGATGAAGCCACTAACGTCGCCACTGTTCGCCGCAGGAAGGGGATTTCATCGCCGCCATTTCTGTCACTGCCGACGAGCACGAAGGGAGAGATAGGAGTTCATAGAGAAGAGAGACGTAATAGGGAAGACAAGGGTTCGTAACACTGCCGCTGTTACTGGAGACGGAGGTTGCGGTCGAGCTGCACGCCGCTGCCATCAGAGGAAGCTGCCGCTACTGTGTGTACAGAGAAGAGGAGCGTCGCGAGAATCAAGGGAAGAAGCCACTGTTCTGCCACTACTTCTGGTTTCTGGAATCTGAGAAAACACCACTACCGTTGCTGTTTGTTGGGTTCAAGATCGCTGCTGCTGTTCTTACTCTGTTCTGCCTCTGCTTCTAGTTTCGTAGTTGCTGGAGCCTTTGCCGCTGGAAACCAATATTGGAGCTGCCTAGAACCATTTTGGTTGCTGCCCAGGAAACAAAACGAGTGTTGGAACTGCTAACGGAGCTGCTATGTTTGGCGATTTTCGTGAGTTTCGACACAAGGTAGGGGATTTATTTTTAAAGTTAAATGTTTTTAATTTTAGAATGCCTATAAAGTTATTCAGATAATTGCAAATAGTTAATAATGATTAAGGGTTAATTAATTGATGTGAATTGTTTGAAACATGTTCGAGAATAGTTAGTTAGAGTGATTATTCTGATTTATTATTAGAATTGAATGTGGTTGTGATTATGCTGAATTGTAATTAAAATTAGATACGGTTGTGAATTGTATTTTGAATTATTGATTATTGTGATGAATTAGCTGAGATTCTGATCTTCAATTATTTATTTTGAATTGTTTGATATTGAATTAGAAATTTGATATATTGGAATGGCGGTAAAATGGATTTGTGACGGGTTGGAATTGGTTGAAATGTGGCTGCAAATGGTAATTCATTTAATGTTACTTATTAAATTGAAATATGATAAGTTAATTATTGAATGAAATATATTTGAGAAAAGTTAGTTGTGATTATTCTGAGTTATGATTGAAGTTGGATACGGATATGAATTGAGTTTAGGTTATGGCTGGGATATTGACTGGCTTCGTTGTCGTGAGTAGTTAACTGATGAGATTTACTTTGGTTTGAGACTGCGATTGTTATTGGTTTCTGATTATTTTAGAATTGTTGGAAATTCCGATTTTAGTCGATTATGCCAAGTTGGTTATTATTGTTGATTTATGTTTAATTAGAGTTGATTTTGAGGACGGTTAAAGGATTGAAGGTTGACTACTAAACTATTTTCTTAAAATATGATCTTTAGAATAAAATGGTAACTTTGCTAATAACTAAATTACTTTAAGAATAACTAGAAATATGAAAAATTTTGTGTTTCAAATACTAGTTATGAATTCTTGAAGCTGAACTAGTTTACTTTTAAAGAATGGTTTATGGAAACTCTTATTTTAATTAATGTTAGAATGTTGGTTGTTAAACTGATTTATGATGAGATGATTATTGAGATTCTATTGTTGTGATAACTGCTGATAAAAGAGCTGGAGATTTGTTGAGAAAGAGGGAACCCGTAAGGGTGGCTAAGTCCGAGTTTTAGGGGGGTGCTGTCGGAATTTTGTAAAATTTGAGGTTTTACTTGAAAAAGTTATTTTAGAAGATTTGGATTTAAAAAGTTATATTATTTAAGTTTTATCTATTGATTAAAGTATTATGTATCGGCTGAATTTGTCATCCACCAAAGCCTGATTGATATGAAGAGTTCTATGCTTGGGTTAAGAATTCAGCTACTAAGTCTTATGAAGCTGAGGTTTATATTTCTTCATTTTGTATTTAATAATTACTATTGAATTGGATTATGAAGCTGTTGTTGTTGAATTGAATTGAAGTTTTGGGCATTTCTCTTTTTTTTTCTGTGGTATGGTTGCAAAGTACAAGTCACAAGTCTTAAGTAAAAAGTTATTATACTTCATTAATTGTGTGATTATTATACTTCGTTAGCTACATTTTGGATTTTCTCATTAAAACAATTGATTATTTGAACCTTGAATGTTTGGCCTAAAATTTGGAAAGTATTTATTATCGGCTTTGCATGATATATTTTTTTGTGTTAAGAAAAGAAAAAGAAACAAGAAAGGTAGAGGAAACTCTTAGAAGGTTTTGGTGGAAATTGTGTTTTGTAGTGATTGTTTGACAATTGATACTTATGTAAATTTAATGACTTTGTTCACTAAGTTGTGATTGAATTGTGATTAATTAGTCCAAGTTTATATATTGAATTGTTAATTCTTGATAAGTTGCATTATTGATTGGCTAGTTTTGAACTTTGAGAATAGATTCTTAAAGAATTAGTTAATTTTAACTTGTAAGTTCTAACTTAATTTTTACTCGGATGAAGATAGTGTTATGTGTTATTTTTTAATTTTGGTTTTTATTGTTTATATTTGCAGGGGTACAAAATTGATGACAACATGATAGACTTTATATTGACAGAAATATGCCAGGAGAGTCAAGAATTATAAATTCGATATGATACAATTTTATGTTAGGAAAGAGTTGTGTTTAGTTAAATTTGTAGAACTTATTTTATTTTAAAAGAATCTTAATAACATGTAAGATATTTTAATTATCTATATGATTATATATCATATAAATGTTGAGTTAGTGGAATTAGAAAATTAATTGATATATCAATTATTTAATTAAATGTTTCAAAATTAGCTTTATATTTTTTGTAACTGACAGAAAGAAAATGTTACAAAATCAAGTTATATTTTGTAACAATTTTATGATAGGAAAAATTAGATTGTCACCAAAAATATTTTGAAGATCAAAATTTGTTACCACTTTTGTAACGACTTCTGATTTTTTGTATCAGGAAAATTTGTTACAAAATATCACTTTGAATTGTAACAGTTTCATTTTTTGTTACAAAAACTTTTTGTAACGGGACATACTGCAATGGCCCCTTTTTTTGTTACAAAATCCTTTTGTTTCAAAATTTCGATTTTTTGTAACAATTTTTTTGTTACAAATATTGCTTTTTCTTGTAGTGTTAAGTCGTATATGTTTGATAATGTTGTAGTGAGTTTTTCCGCTGTAGGCTGAAGCCGCTGCCGTTGGAGCTTGCCGGAGTTAATCGCTGAAGCTGCGGCTGCGCTGCACTTTAGTTCCTTGCTGGTACAGTAAGTCGTTCTTGCTTCGAAACTCTTTTAGTCGCTGTTCTGTTATGTGGCTGAGGTTTTGCGATGCTATTTGCTATTTGATTGAGTTTTGGTTATTTCTTGTTACGATTAGAGTGGCTATGGTTGCTGCAAAAGTGTTTTGGAACTGCGGTTGTGGCTGCCGCTGTGATGAGCCGAGGGAAAAAGGGATTCAACGTGTTTAATTATGCGGATTGCGAATAATTGAGGTAGGGTTTTCTTAAAATTTATTTCATCTTATAGAGTTGTTATAAACAGATATTAATGTGAGAAACATATCTCTGTAATTATGATTGTCTTATGAATGTGGTTGTTTGCTGGACTGAATGACTGATTTCTTGATTGCTTGAGTGGTGTGTGATTGTTGAAAAGAAATTAGTTTGAAAAGTGGTTTTTCTTGGTTTTGAAGTTAATTTGAGAATGTAAATGAAACGACTTTGGAAATTATTTGAGATATGAAAATGAATTAATTTTGGAAGCAGTTTAATTTTGAATTAGTTTGATTTTATAAATGATTTAATATTTGAGCTAGTTTAATTTTGAAAAAGATTTTTTATTGAAAATGGTTGGATTTGAAAATAATTTGATATTAGAACTGTTTGAATTTTGGAAAATGATTGAGATTTGAAAATGGTTGAGAAAGGGTTTGAGGAATGTTTGGATGGGACCCGAAAAGGGTGGCAGAGTTCGAGTTTTAGAGGAGATGCTGCCGAAATTTTATAAAATTGGAAATTTCGTTTGAAGTAATTATTTAAAAAGATTTGGTTTTAAACATTATATGTTTTAAGATTTATTTATTTAGAAAAGAAAGAATTATGTTTTGGATCGGGATTGTTGATGAATGGAATGGAAAGAAGGATGATGAGGATTGACTTTGAAATATGATTTTTGAATGAATTTGGAAATGAGATATTGATTGACGAATGATGATGATATTGAGAATGGCTTAGATATTGATGAATGTTGAATGAATTATTAATATGACTTTTGAATTTGAATTATCTGAGATACGACTTTCCCTGGGTAGACGCAGTGGCTTGCCACCACTTGCTCCAGGTTGACACTCGATACTCTGTTGACCCTACGACGTAAGGGTGACCGGGCACTTATAAATTCCTGGGAATGGTACCCCCATTGAGCGATTTGATATATATATGAGAAAAAGCTATGCATAGACTCATGGGGATGCACGTCGGGGGACAGTCCAAGGGTTTAGCAAATCGGACTTATCGGGTTGGCTGTATAACCGACAGATGAGCTCATTAGCCATAGGACAGGCATGCATCATACGCATTTGTATGCTTTGCTTGGGTTTGAATTTGTTTTGGTTTGCCTAATTGTTAAACTGTTATTAACTGCTACCTGAACTATTTGCTGTAACTGCTACTTAAACATGTGCTTTCCTTGTCTGTTTTGCCTGTGTTTGTCCTGGTGTGCTACTTTTGAGAATGAGCTTTGGTGCTGAATTAATGATTGTGCTGATTAATTTGTGTGGTTGGTTTCTATATAAGATTTTCTTATAAGAAAAGAAAAGTTTTGGATTTCTGGATATTTAAGTATTGATTTTCGAAAAAGGTTTTTGGATAACTAGTCGTTAGTTTTTAAAAGATTCAAAGGACGAACAATAATCACTGAGCTTAAAAATAGATCTCTTTAAATATCTTATTATGACAATTCTGAAACTCTGTGGTGAGACCGTGTGGTTAGGTTTTCACCCCCTACAGCTTTATCTTTTCAGGAGACGGATGAAAAATCTCACGAAGGGTTGTATTGCGTTTCGGTTAGTCGATAATGCTGTTTAGTTTTTATTTATTTACCCCTCACCATCAATATTATATTATGTAAGAGGGATAGGAGTTGTATGATTTGTATGTATATAATATGTATAAGTTACTTGAGTAAGAAGTTTTGTACATGTATATGCTTGTTTTGTTTTATTTAAAAAGTATTCTTTTTCCGCTTTTCAAAAAGAACAGTGATACGATTTCGAATCAAAGGCTCCTATTTTATTATTAAGTATATGAAGTCATCGTAATACTTCTTACTATCAGATTCGCGCAGCCGGAAGTGTGACAATCTGATAGTGAGGGTGTTACACGCTTGTTATTGGTTATTGTATATATGTCAATATTGTGAATAGCTTGATTTTTAGTTTGTTTGCTAGTTTTTGCTAGTTTTAGGATTTTGTTTTCATTATTTCTTATTAGTGTTTGTTTTTTTTCTATCCCTACTATGAATTCTCACCCATTTGGCTATGAGTTTGGTTCTAACTATGTTATAGGAAATAAAAATTTCAATGAGGATATGCATCAAGGATGGGACAATCAAAGGTGGGAGGAGCCTCAAGCTTATGGACAACCTTCATGGCAATAACCTCCTCCGGCATACTACGAGAATGATCCATTCTATGATGCATACCAATCCAATGGTTATGGTGGACCTCCTTGTGGTTATCCAATCTGAACGAGGGTGAAGCTCTAACAGTTCATTCTCTTGGCGATCCTACTCAAAATGCCACAGACAAGGTCGAATCTTCCGGATTAGAGAATGCTGCTTCTTTGGGTTCTTACCTCTACCACAGAGACCCTAATCTCCCCAAAAATTGGCTGAACTGGTGTCTCGAGAAGTCCCCAACGAAGTCGTGGATTAGCCGTCTGAGAGATGTATAATCAAGCTGGCGGTTCACGCTTTCCAGCCACGTATTCACACTTACCCAAGTAGACACAGGTGTTTGTCATGCACACTGTCTTAGTATGATGAACAGTGCTAATTGTCACGGATCATCCTATTCACCATGTTGAACAACAAATATACATCTTAGAATTGATCAAACACGGATTGAAGAGAAACAGTAATACTTTTATTAATTCATAGGACTCAGCAGGGCTCCTCCCCTCAACCTAGGAGGTTTAGAAACTCATACTAAAAGGAAATACAATGTGATAAATGAAAATATGGTGTAAAGTGGCTGAAGATCCTTAATAAAGAGTGATCTTCTACTTTAAATACTAAACTAATGACTAATAAGGGTAGAATAGTCTTTTTAGTGCTAAAATCCACTTCTGGGGCCCACTTGGTGAGTGTTTGGGCTGAGCTTTGATGAGATCCACGTGCTATGTGGCTTCTAGGACGTTGAACACTGGCTAGGGGGTCCTCTCTGGGTGTTTGGACGCTGGTTTCTGCTCTTTGAGCGCTAGATGCCTGGAAGGGGGCAGGAGGCTGGCGTTGGACGCCAGTTTTGGGCCTTTTAATCTGAAGAAAAGTATGGACTATTATACATTGTTGGAAATTTCTAGAAGTCATCTTTCCATAGCCGTCAAGAACACTCCATTTAGATTTCTGTAACTCCAGAAAAGCTCTTTCGAGTGCAAGGAGGTCAGATCCGGACAGCATCTGTAGTGCTTTCTGTGTCTCTGAATCAGACTTTTGCTCCAGCTCCTCAATTTCAGCCAGAAAATACCTGAAATTGCACAAAAACACACAAACTCAAAGTAGAATAAAAAAATGTGAAGTTAACATAAAAACATATAAAAACTTAATAAAAACTAAACAAAGCATACTAAAAACTATATGAAAATGATGCCAAAAAGCGTATAAAATATCCGCTCATCACAACACCAAACTTAAACTGTTGCTTGTCTCCAAGCAACTAAAAATACAGTAGGATAAAAAGAAGATTAACATACAATAAATCTCAGAGTTTCTAATGAAGCTCAGTTTTAATTAGATGAGCGGGACTTAGTAGCTTTTTGCTTCTGAATAGTTTTGGCATCTAACTATCCATTGAAATTGAGAAGTGTTAGTCTCTTTAGGAACTTAGAATCCAGATGATATTATTGACTCTCCTAGTTCGGTTCTTTTTTATTCTTGAACACAGCTTTCAGATTCTTGGCTGTGACCCTAAGCACTTTGTTTTCTAGTATTATCACCGGATACATAAATGCCACAGACACTTTAACTGGGTGAACCCTTTCGAATTGTGATTCAGCTTTGCTAGAATCTCTAGATAGAGGTGTCCAGAGTTCTTAAGCACACTCTTTTTGCTTTGGATCACGACTTTAACCGCTCAATCTCAAGCTTTTCACTTGACACCTTCACGCCACAAGCACATGGTTAGGGACAGCTTAGTTGAGCCGTTTAGGCCAGGATTTTGTTTCCTGTAGGCCCTCCTATCCATTAGTGCTCAAAGCCTTGGATCATTTTACCCTTACCTTTTGGTTTAAAGGGTTACTGGCTTTTTGCTCTTGCCTTTTGGTTTACAGAGCTATTGGCTTTTTCTACTTTTTATTTATATTTTTCTTTCGCATGCATTATTACTTTTTTTCTTTTGCAACATGCTTTTTCTTTTTCTTTTTGCTGCTTTTCCTTGCTTCAAGAATCAATTTTTTGGATTTTTCATATTACCAATAATACTTTTCCTTTTTCATCATTCTTTCAAGAGGCAACATTCTAAAATTACAACTTCAAATATGCACTGTTTATTCATGCATTCAGAAAACAAAAGCAATACCACCACATCAAAATAATTAAACTATTCTTATTTTAAACTTGAAATTCATGTATCTCTCAATTCTTTTCAATTAAAGTTTTTTTAAGCAAGGAGAGAGATATATGGAATATTTTACAATTTTAAGACATCAATGCAAATGATCATGCAACAAGAACAAGAGAACAGACAATATAACATAATAGAAAATAGAAAAAAACTAACAGGAAAGGGAGATAAAGAGAACGAATCCACCTTTAATAGTAGCGGCTAGTGCCCCTTCTTGAGGATCCAATGCGATGCTTGATCTCTTCAACGTCACTCCTTTGCCTTTGTTGTTCTTCCCTCATAGCCCTTTAGGAGTGGTAGAAGTCAAAAAGCAACGATTTTTGCAACACCAAACTTAAGAGTTTTGCTCGTACTCGAGCAAATATGAACAATAGGGAAGAATAAAATAGAAAAGGGTGGTGTAGGTGGGGATTCTATGAGACCTACTGGTCCTGAGAGGCCAGGGCAATTGAATTCCCTGCCCTCCATATGGGCGTTGAACTCCCAGCTGCTACACCATGGCTGGCGTTCAACTCCAGCAACACTCCATCCAGAGTGTTCTGTTTTCACTGCTGAATATTTCTGTCTCTGTTCTGACTGCTGCACATGATCATGAACCTAAAAAAATAACTTAAAGAAAAATAAAATTAGGAAAATAAAAATAATTAATTAAGGTTGGGTTGCCTCCCAACAAGTGCTTCTTTAATATCATTAGCTTGACAGACAACTCCTTTCAAGGAGGAAAATAGTCATAGAGGAATAAATCCTTTATCCTTACTGGGAGCTTCCTTCCTGTGCTCTCATGGATTAGCGTAAGACGCTCAAGAGACAGGATCTTTTTCACTGAATGAGGCAGGGTTGGGCTTTTCGCAATATGCTGGTGTTCTTTAGTATCATTTCCCTCTTCCATGGTGAATACCATGATGAGGTAAGTGAACATTACCATTTTCCATGGTGAAAAGCCTTCAACAGGGATGATTTTATTTTTCCAGCCCTTAGGTATCTTCCTTTTGGGGCCTTCTTCCTTTGCGGATAGTGTACATCCAACACCAAACTTACGTTTGGTCTTAGGAGGGATTGAATTGGTTTCATCCAAGGGAGGAAGCTTGGATGCTGAATCTTTTATTCAAGTGCCTCCCTTGTCAGGGGGTAATGGAGGGTCAAGAACCTTGAACACCATCCAGTCCTTATTCAAGGTAATCCTTGTTTCTTGTGCCTCTTGGATTCCCAGCTTCTCCATTACAGAGAGTGGCACGAGGTTTATACTTGACCCTATGTCACACAGAGCCTTCTCAAAGGTCATGGTGCCTATGGTGTAAGGAATCAGGAAGCGTCCAGGATCTAGAAGCTTCTGAGGTAGCTTTTGCTGAACCAAAGCATTGAGTTTTTTGGAAAGCAATAGAGGTTCTTCCTCCAAAGGCTTTGTACCAAATAGCTTGGCATTCAGCTTCATGAGAGCTCCTAGGTACCGAGCAACTTGCTTTTCTCTAGTGTCTTTATCCTCATCAGAGGATGAGTGTTCATTAGAACTCATGCATTGCAGAAGTTCATGCAAAGGGACCTCTATGGTCTCTATATGAGCCTTGGCTTCCTTTAGTTCTTGGATAGGGGTTTGTTGAGTGGGTATTAAGCACTCAGGGGGTGTGTCTTTACTGGCGTTCAACGCCAGCTCTGATAGCTCTTTGGGCGTTGAACGCCCTCGCTGTGCACTCTTACTGGCGTTAAACGCCAGTTCTTCTATCCTTTTGGGCGTTGAACACCCAGCAGGGGTATCCTGGCTGGCGTTCAATGCCAGCTTTCCTATTTGGTTAGGCGTTGAACGCCCAGTGAGGGGTTCTTCACTGGCGTTCAGCATCAGACTTCCTGTCTGTTTGGGTGTTGAACGCCCAGCCAGTGCTCCCTGGCTGGCGTTCAACGCCAGCTCTGCTGCCAAGATGGGCGTTGAACGCCTAGTGAGGGCTTCCTCACTAGCATTCAATGCCTTCCCATTCTCTCCAGATTTGGCCTCTGCCTCAGTGGAAGGTATCAGATTTAAACTTAAGCCAAGATCATACAGGGATTTGTTAAAAATGATCTTTCCAGTAATCCATAGGATCTAAAAGCTCTGTGGATCTAGCATCTTCTTTGGCAGCTCATTCTGAATTAGAATGTTGTACTTCTCAGTAAGTACCTCTATTTCATCTCCCCTTAGGTCCTTCTTTTCAAAAGGAATGTCTTTTAGACAGGCCGTATAGGGGGTTCTTTTTCCCAATACCTTTGCAACAGAGATATTGACTTGCAGCTCCTTAAGGGCTGTTGGGAAATGAGCCAACTGCTCATCTGCCGGGTCTTTCTGCATGCCTAGGAAAGGCAGCTCTTGAGACTCTTTCACCTTTACAAGGGCGAGCTCTGTGGTAATCACAAGCTCCTCTTGCATGCCCTGAGAAGAATCAACTTGAGGTTCCTCTCTTTTGTAGGCTCATGCTCAATGGCAGTCTCAGGATCCTTCTGGTCTGTGATTATCTTCAGTCCCTCAGTAGCAGACTCCTGAGGTTCGGTCTCTTTGGTGAAGACTACTGACTCACCTTCTTTTAAGGTTTCTTTTTCAGAGAGCATCAGGCTTTCTGTGAGGGCCCTATAGGAATGCACCTCCTCAAACAACTCAATAAGAGGAATATTAATGTGCAACTTCTTAGAGCCTTCCAAGGACTCTGAGCAGTGCTCGTCCTTGGTCTCCTTTTTGGTCTTGTGAGGGTGTGGTAGCTCAGGCATTCCTCCCATAAGAGGGGCGTACAACAATGTGCTTCCAGCCTCTTCTTGAATCTCTTCTTCATTTAGTTCCTCAACAATGTGTACCATATGAGGCTCAGCCTCCTTGGTACTAATGAGGGCCAAACATTCCTCTCTAGGATTCACTTCTGTGTCTCTGAGAAAAGTGTTAGAGTGTCTCTGCAGTTTCTGAGGAAGGTTCCTCTGAATGACTGAATTGCACTCTTTAGTAAGAGCTACTGTCTCTACTTCTCTCCAATCCTTCTTGTTGTTCAGTATTTCCTTTATGAACTTAGCATATGAAGGCATTTGTTCAAGAGCCTCTACAAAGGCGATTTTGATCTCCAGCTTAAAAGCTTCTAAGAATTTGGCAAATTGTCTATCTTTTTCTGCTTTTTGAAGTCGGTAAGGGTATGGTAACTTAGCATATAGGTAGGGTGCATTTAGTTAGATCTCATTGAATAAATGTTGATATCCTTAGCTTTCTCTTGGTTTAAGCATGAGGACATGCTTGGTTTAAGTGTGGGGAGGTTGATAAACCCCATATTTAGGGTTTATCTTGTGCTAAATTTAGAGGGATTTGTCAACCTTTCTCCCATTTATCCAATGAAATAGCATGGTTTTGTAAATTCTCCTTTAATTGTGCTTAAGAGTGAAAACATGCTTTTTAGGTCCTTAATTGTTTAATCTTGATTTACCTTTGATTCCATTAGATGCCTTGATATGTGTGTTAAGTGATTTCAGATTTAGGAGGCAAAGATTGGATCAAGGGAATGAAGGAAAAACATGTAAAAATGGAGAACTCATGAAGAAATGAAGGAATTGCAAAAGTTGTCAAGCCGACCTCTTCTCACTTAAACGACCATAACTTGAGCTACATAGGTCCAAATGATGCAGTTTTAGTTGCGTTGGAAATCTAACATCCGGGGCTTTGAAATAATATAAGATTTGCCATAGTTGCTACACGTATGGTGATGCGTATGCACAATGTACGCACACGTGTCATTGCTGCCATATGATCCACTTAAAGCAATACGTGGCCAGCGAATTCTAAAGCCTTGTGGGCCCAATCTGATGCTATTTAAGCCAAGGATTGAAGGGGAATTAACATACTTACACACATTAGATTAGTTTAGTTTAATTTTTGGAAGAAAAGTTAGTTTTAGAGAGAGAAGCTCTCACTTCTCTCTAGGATTAGAATTAGGATTAGGTTTAGTTCAATAATCTAGATCTAGGTTTCAATTCATGCTTTCTTCTTCTTCTACCTCTCAATTTTATGTTGTTACATTCATGATTCCTCTATTCTTTTGTTGTAATTTCCTTTATGTTGCTTTTATACTTTGTTGTAGATCTACTCTTGTTCCTTCCATTTTCTTTCAATTCAATATGAGGTAATTCATAATAATTGTGTTTCCTTTGATTGTTGTTGTTGATTTCTTACATTCTATTGTTGTTAGATTTTATTTTGTTATCAATTTACTTTGCTTTCCTTTTATGCCTTCCAAGTGTTTGATAAAATGCTTGGTTGGATTTTAGTGTAGATTTTGTTCCTCTTGGCCTAGGTGGAGTAATTAGTGACGCTTGAGTTATCTAATTCCTTTGTTTATTGATAATTAGAAGTTGCTAATTGATTTGGATACCACTAAAGCTAGTCTTTCCCTTGGGAGTTGGCTAGGACTTGTGCAATCAAGTTGATTCATCCACTTGACTTTCCTCCATGGTTAGAGGTTAACTAAGTGGTAGCAATGGATAATTGTGGTCACAATTGAGGAGGATAACTAGGATAGGACTTCTAGTTCTCATTCCTTGTCAAGAGCTTTTCTAGTTAGTTTATTTTCATTACCATTTACATTTCGTGTCCAATATCTCAAAAACCCCAAACATAACTCATAACCAATAACAAGAACACTTTATTGCAATTTCTAGGGAGAACGACCTGAGGTTCAATTCTTCGATTTATAAATTTAGGGGTTTGTTTTAGTGACAAACAAAATTTTTGTATGAAAGGATTAATGTTAATTTAGGAACTATACTTGCAACGAGAAATTATTGTGAATTCTAAACCACACAAAAGTCCTCTCATCAAAATGGCGCCGTTGCCGAGGAGTTACAATGGTGTTATGTTATTGGTTATTGTATATATGTGAATAGTGTGAATAACTTGTCTTTTGCTTGTTTACTAGTTTTTGTTAGTTTTATTTTGTTCTTCCACTATGAATTCTCACTTTGGCTATGAGCTTGGTTCTCATTATGTTGTAGGAAATGTGAACTTCAATGATAACATGTACCAAGGATGGAACACTTCAAGATGGGAGGAGCCTCAAGGAATTGATCACTCTTATTGGCAACCACCTTGGGATACTTATAGGTATAACCACCATCCTAATACATGTCAATTCAATGGTTATGGTAAAACTTTTTATGATAATCAACTACCACCATTATATACCTATGATTCTTATCCTCAACATGAACCTCAACCATTCTCACAAGCCTCTCATTACCAAACACCTTCTTATGATCCATATCCATCACATGACCAATCACCCATACCATATTCTTATGACCATTATGAGCAAGAACCTTTGGAACCACCACAATCATATCATGACTACTACCAAGAACCACCTCGATGCACACCATCTCCATACCCTTACCAAGAAGAACCACCTTCCTACTATGAACCCTCTCTCCAAAATAATGAACCCTCTTATCAACTCCAAGCCCCAATAGATGATTCTCTCACCTTGATACTTCAAGGCCAAGCGGATATGCAAAGAAACACCCTAGAGTTTATTACTAACTTGACCAAGGTAGTGCATACTTTAGCCTACCAATGCTTGAACACTCAAGGTGCTTCCATAGCTACATGTGAAAAATCAATTGAAGAGCATAGCATGAAGGAGAGATTGGAAATCCCGGTGGGTGATGAGGGATGCCACTTTGTGTTAGAACAATTGGAGGAGCCTATGATCATTGAAGAAAAGGAAGAAGTGGTTGAAGATTTAGGAGATGTTGAAAGTTGATGAGCGGGTATTTTATACGCTTTTTGGGGTTAATTTCATATAGAATTTAGTATATTTTAGTTAGTTTTTAGTTTATTCTCATTAGTTTCTAGGCAAAATTCATATTTCTGGACTTTACTATGAATTTGTGTATTTTTCTATAATTTCAGGTATTTTCTGGCTGAAATTGAAGGAGCTGAGCAAAAATCTGATTTAGGCTGAAAAAGGACTGCTGATGCTGTTGGATTTTGACCTCCCTGCACTCAAAGTGAATTTTCTGGAGCCCCAGAACTCCAAATGGTGCACTTCCAATTGCGTTGGAAAGTAGACATCCAGGGCTTTCCAGCAATATATAATAGTCCATACTTTGCTCAAGGATAGACGACGTAAATTGGCGTTCAACGCCAGTTCCATGCTGCTGTCTGGCGTCCAGCGCCAGAAACAAGTTAGGAGTTGGAGTTCAACGCCAGAATTGGATCCAGAGCTGGCGTTGAACGCCCAAAACAGCCTTATGCACGTGAGAAGCTTTAGTCTCAGTCCTAGCACATACCAAGTGGGCCCCAGAAGTGGATTTCTGCACTATCTATCATAGTTTACTCATTTTCTGTAATCCTAGGTTACTAGTTTAGTATTTAAACAACTTTTAGAGATTTATTTTGTATCTCATGACATTTCAGATCTAAACTTTGTACCTTTTGATGGCATGAGTCTCTAAACTCCATTGTTGGGGGTGAGGAGCTCTGCTGTGCCTCGATGAGTTAATGCCAGTATTTCTGTTTTCCATTCAATCATGTTTGTTCCTATCTAAGATATTCATTTGCGCCTTATTATGATGAATGTGATAATCCATGACACTCATCACCATTCTCAACCTATGAACGTGTGCCTGACAACCACCTCCGTTCTACATTAGATTGAATGAGTATCTCTTAGATTCCTTAATCGGAATCTCCATGGTATAAGCTAGAATCCATTGGCAGCATCCTTGAGAATTCGGAAAGTCTAAACCTTGTCTGTGGTATTTCTAGTAGGATTCTGGGATTGGATGACTGTGACGAGCTTCAAACTCGCGAGTGCTGGGCGTAGTGACAGACGCAAAAGGATAGCGAATCCTATTCCGGTATGATCGAGAACCTACAGATGATTAGCCGTGCGGTGACAGCGCACCTGGACCATTTTCACTGAAAGGAAGGATGGTAGCCATTGACAACGGTGATCCTCCAACACACAGCTTGCCATAGGAAGGACATGCGTGCGTGAAAAAGAAGATAGAGAGAAAGCAGAGATTCAAAAGGAAAAGCATCTCCAAAACTTTAACATATTCTCATTTACTGCATAACAAGTAACCTTTAATTCATGCTCTCTTATTCATTTGCAAGTCAATTGATAGCCACTAATTAATATCCTGACTAAGAGTTGCAAGATAACCATAGCTTGCTTCAAGCCAACAGTCTCCGTGGGATTGACCCTTACTCACGTAAGGTATTACTTGGACGACCCAGTGCACTTGCTGGTTAGTTGTGCGGAATTACATAGTGTGAAGTAATTTTCGTGCACCAAGTTTTTGGCGCCGTTGCCGGGGATTGTTTGAGTTTGGACAACTGACGGTTTATTTTGTTGCTTAGATTAGGAAAAAAAATTGTCTTTTTAGTTTAGAGTCTTTTATTATTTATACCTTGTTAAAACATTTTAAATTTATAGCTCAATTAGTTAGAGCATGGTACTTATGTTTTTAGTAATTGACTATCTTATTTTCAAAATCTTTTTCAAAAATAATTTTTCTTTGAATAAATCTTGTGCCAAACTTTAAGTTTGGTGTTTTCTTGTTGATTTTTTTTGTTTTTCGAAAATTTTAGTTTGGTTTTCTAAAAATTTTAAGTTTGGTGTTCTTTCTTCATGTTCTTGTGTTCTTGTGAGTCTTCAAAGTGTTCTTGAGTTCTCCTTGCGTCTTGATCTTAAAATTTTTAAGTTTGGTGTTCTTTGGTGTTTTTCCTCCAGAATTTTCGAAAACAAGGAGCATTAGATCTAAAAATTTTAAATCTTGGGCTATCTTATTGTTTCTCTCCCTCCTCCTTAAATTCAAAAATATCTTTTCTCTCTATTTTTAAAATAAATTTTCAAAAATTATTTTTAAAATTCAGATTTTTTTTTCAAAATTTAAAATCTTTTTCAATTCATATATTTTTCAAAACTTCCTGACCACTTTCTCTCTCCTCATTTTTTTCGAAAATCTTCACCTATTTTTTTATTATTTTATTTTAATTTATTTTCGAAATAATTAAATAAATAAAAAAATTTACATTTTTTATTTTACATCATCTCCCTTTCTCCATCATGGATCTAAGTGGAAATGAACAGTCCAGGAGGACTCTGGGGTCATATGCTAACCCCTCTACTGCTTCATATGGGAGTAGTATCTGCATACCCTCCATTGGAGTCAGTAGCTTTGAGCTGAATCCTCAGCTCATTATCATGGTGCAACAAAGCTGCCAGTATTCCGGTCTTCCACAAGAAGAACCTACAGAGTTTCTGGCACAGTTTTTACAAATTGCTGACACAGTACATGATAAGGAAGTAGATCAGGATGTCTACAGATTATTACTGTTTCCATTTGCTGTAAAAGACCAAGCCAAGAGGTGGTTAAGTAACCAACCTAAGGCTAGCATAAGGACATGGAAACAGCTGACAGAAAAATTCCTGAATCAATACTTCCCTCCAAAACGGATGACACAGCTAAGGCTGAACATCCAAGGCTTTAAACAAGGAGATAATGAATCTCTTTATGATGCCTGGGAGAGATACAGAGAGATGCTAAGAAAATGCCCCTCTGAAATATTTTCAGAGTGGGTTCAGTTAGACATCTTCTATTATGGGCTTACAGAAAGAGCTTAGATCTCTTTAGATTGCTCAGCTGGTGGATCTATCCACATGAGAAAGACAATTGAAGAAGCTCAAGAGCTCATTGATACAGTTGCTAGAAATCAACATCTGTACTTAAGCAGTGACCCTTCCATGAAAGAAGAGGCTAAAACAGTAACTGCTGAACTCAGTCCTGCAGAGCAAGCTGCTGAATTCAATCAACAATTAGATTTTCTAACAAAGCAGTTAGCTGAATTCAAGGATAAACTACAAGAGACAAGGATGGCTAATATAAACATGGAAGAACAATTGAAGCAAACAAAACAGCAGCTGTCAAGACAAATAACAGAAGAATGCCAAGCAGTCCAATTAAGAAGTGGAAAAATATTAAATACCCCACCTCAAGGCAGCAAGAAGCCAAGAAATGAGCAACCCATCCAAAATCCACCAGAGGACAGTAAGAGCCCAGGGAAAAATAATTCTGGCACTAAAACTCCAGAAATTTGGTGGAAGGCTGGCGCTGAACGCCCAGACCATGCTCAGGACTGGCGTTCAACGCCAGAAACAAGCAAGGATCTGGCGTTGAACGCCCAAAAGGAGCACAGTTCTGGCGTTCAGACGCCAGGAAGAACTGGGAAGCTGGCGTCTAACGCCACTCCAGCTCCTAGCTATGGCATTCAATTGCCAGTGAGGGATCAGACACACACAAGTGCTGATGACAACCCATCTAAAAAGGCTTCCTCAACCACTTCTGCAGGAAATAAACTTACAGCAACCAAGGTTGAGGAATATAAAGGCAAGATACCTTATCCTCAAAAACTCCGCCAAGAGGAGCAGGATAAGCAATTTGCTCGCTTTGCAGATTATCTCAGGACTCTTGAAATAAAGATTCCATTTGCAGAGGCACTTGAGCAAATACCTTCTTATGCCAAGTTCATGAAGGAGATCTTGAGTCATAAGAAGGATTAGAGAGAAACTGAAAGAGTTCTCCTCACTGAAGAATGCAGTGCAGTCATTCTGAAAAGCTTTCCTGAAAAGCTTAAAGACCCTGGGAGTTTTCTGATACCATGCACATTAGAAGGTAATTGCACCAAGACAGCTTTATGTGATCTTAGGGCAAGCATCAACCTAATACCTGCATCCACTATCAGAAAGCTTGGTTTAATTGAAGAAGTTAAACCAACCCGGATATGTCTCCAACTTGCTAATGGCTCCATTAAATACCCATCAGGCGTGATTGAAGACATGATTGTCAGAGTTGGGCCATTCGCCTTTCCCACTGACTTTGTAGTGCTGGAAATGGAGGAGCACAAGAGTGCTACTCTCATTCTAGGAAGACCCTTCCTAGCAACTGGACGAACCCTTATTGATGTCCAACAGGGGAAATAATCCTGAGAGTCAATGAGGATGAGTTTAAGTTGAATGCTGTCAAAGCCATGCAGCATCCAGACACATCAAAAGACTGCATGAAAGTTGATCTTATTGACTCTTTGGTAGAAGAGATCAACATGACTGAGAGTCTCGAATCAGAGTTGGAAGACATCTTTAAAGATGTTCAGTCTGATTTTGAGGATTTAGAGGAAATGAAAGAGCCTCTAAAATTTCCTCTGGAAGAGGAAAAACCTCCTAAACCCGAGCTCAAACCATTACCACCATCCCTGAAATATGCATTATGGGAGAAGGTGACACTTTTCCAGTGATCATAAGCTCTGCTTTAAATCCACAGGAAGAGGAAGCACTTATTCAAGTGCTAAGGACACACAAGACAGCTCTTGGGTGGTCCATAGGTGACCTTAAGGGCATAAGTCCAGCCAGATGCATGCACAAAATCTTATTGGAGGATAATGCTAAACTAGTGGTTCAACCACAGAGGCGGCTAAATCTAGCCATGAAGAAAGTGGTGCAGAAAGAGGTCACCAAATTACTGGAGGCGGGGATTATTTATCCTATTTCTGACAGCCCCTGGGTGAGTCCTGTCCAAGTTGTCCCCAAAAAGGGAGGTATGACAGTGGTTCATAATGAAAAGAATGAACTGGTTCCTACAAGAACAGTTACAGGGTGGCGCATGTGTATTGACTACAGAAGGCTCAATACAACCACCAGAAAGGATCATTTTCCTTTACCATTCATAGACCAGATGCTAGAAAGACTGGCAGGTCATGATTATTAATGCTTTTTGGATGGCTACTCAGGCTATAACCAGATTGCAGTAGATCCCCAGGATCAAGAGAAAACAGCATTCACATGTCCATCTGGAGTGTTTGCTTATAGAAGGATGCCATTTGGACTGTGTAATGCGCCTACAACCTTCCAGAGATGCATGCTCTCTATTTTCTCTGATATGGTGGAAAAATTTCTGGAAGTCTTCATGGATGACTTCTCAGTATATGGAGACTCATTCAGCTCCTGTCTTGATCACCTGAAACTAGTTTTGAAAAGATGCCAAGAGACCAACCTGGTTTTAAACTGGGAAAAATGTCACTTTATGGTGACTGAAGGGATTGTCCTTGGGCATAAAATTTCAAACAAGGGAATAGAGGTGGATCAAGTAAAAATAGAGGTAATTGAAAAATTACCACCCCCTGCCAATGTTAAGGCAATCAGAAGCTTTCTGGGGCATGCAGGATTCTATAGGAGGTTTATAAAGGATTTTTCAAAAATTGCAAAACCTCTAAGCAATCTGCTAGCTGCTGACATGCCATTTGTGTTTGACACAGAGTGTCTGCAGGTGTTTGAAACGCTGAAAGCCAAGCTGGTCACAGCACCAGTTATTTCTGCACCAGACTGGACATTACCATTTGAGCTAATGTGTGATGCCATTGATCACGCCATTGGTGCAGTGCTAGGGCAGAGGCATGACAAGCTTCTGCACGTCATTTACTATGCCAGCCGCATTTTAAATGATGCCCAGAAAAATTACACAACCACAGAAAAAGAATTACTTGCAGTGGTTTATGCCATTGACAAGTTTAGATCATACTTGGTAGGATCAAAGGTGATTGTGTATACTGACCATGCTGCTCTCAAATATCTACTCACAAAGCAGGATTCAAAACCCAGGCTCATAAGATGGGTGTTGCTTCTGCAAGAGTTTGATATAGAAATAAGAGACAGAAAAGGGACAGAGAACCAAGTGGCTGATCATCTGTCCCAGATAGAGCCAGTAGAAGGGACGTCCCTCCCCTCTCCTGAGATCTCTGAGACTTTTCCGGATGAGAATTTATTTGCCATTCAGGAAACACCATGGTTTGCAGGCATTGCAAACTATAAAGCTGCAAGGTTCATACCCAAAGAGTACAACAGGCAACAAAAGAAAAAATTAGTTACTGATACAAAGTACTACTTGTGGGATGAACCCTATCTCTTTAAGAGATGTGCAGATGGAATAATCCGGAGATGTGTGCCTAGAGAAGAAGCACAGAGGATTCTATGGCATTGCCATGGATCACAATATGGAGGCCATTTCGGAGGTGAGCGAACAGCCACCAAGGTCCTCCAATGTGGCTTCTATTGGCCCACACTCTATAAAGATTCTCGAGAGTTCGTACGTAACTGTGACAGTTGCCAAAGAGCTGGTAATCTGCCTCATGGTTACGCCATACCTCAACAAGGAATCTTGGAGATTGAGTTGTTTGACGTATGGGGAATTGACTTCATGGGACCTTTTCCACCATCATACTCAAACACTTATATTCTGGTGGCCGTTGACTACGTATCAAAATGGGTAGAGGCCGTTGCCACACCCACCAATGATACTAAAACAGTGCTGAAGTTCCTCCAGAAATATATCTTCAGCAGGTTTGGGGTCCCTAGAGTACTAATCAGTGATGGGGGCACTCGCTTCTGCAACAAACAGCTTTACTCTGCCATGGTCCGGTATGGGATTCGCCACAAGGTGGCGACTCCATATCATCCACAGACTAATGGAAAAGCTGAAGTCTCTAACAGAGAGCTAAAAAGAATCCTAGAACGGACTGTAAGTACCCGTAGAAAGGATTGGGCAAGAAGCTTGGATGATGCTCTGTGGGCATACAGAACAGCATTCAAGACTCCTATAGGGACCTCTCCATACCAACTTGTGTATGGTAAGGCATGTCACCTGCCCGTGGAACTGGAACATAAAGCTTACTAGGCAACCAGATTCCTAAACTTTGATGCCAAATTAGCTGGAAAAAAAAGATTGCTCCAGCTAAATGAACTAGAGGAATTCAGATGCACTGCTTTCGAAAATGCCAAGCTTTATAAAGAAAAATAAAAAAATGGCATGACAGAAAGCTGTCATCTAGAATCTTTGAACCAGGACAAAAGGTTCTGTTGTTTAACTCTAGGCTCAGGCTATTCCCCGGGAAACTGAAGTCCCGGTGGAGGGGACCATATGTGATTACAAGTGTATCACCATATGGTTATGTGGAGCTTCAAGATATTGATTCTGATAAGAAGTTCATTGTTAATGGACAGAGAATCAAGCACTATCTTGAAGGCAATGTTGAGCAAGAGTGCTCAAGGCTGAAGCTAGATTAAAAGCTCAACAAGGTTCAGCTAAAGACAATAAAGAAGCGCTTGCTGGGAGGCAACCCAGCCATGGGGCATCACTTCCTCTAAGCATTTTGCCCTATTCTTGATTTTATTTGTTTATATAAAGTTCATTGATCCTAAGGTAAAGAGTCAATTGTATAAGTTCACAGGGTTACAGAAGGATTCTACACGCAAAACAGAGAAAAAAGAGCTCACTGACAAGAAAACGCTAGTAAAAGTCTGTTTTGGGCGTTCAACGCCCAACAGAAGCATCCACTGGGCGTTGAACGCCAGAAAGAAGCTCTTTCTGGGCGTTTAACGCCAGATTTACAGCGTTCTGGGCGTTCAGAAAACCGCCCAGTAACAAAGGACTTCCTGGCGTTCAACGCCAGAAATAAGCAGCAGCTGGGCGTTGAACGCCCAGGAGAAGCAGCATTTGGGCGTTGAACGCCCAAAACATGCAGCGTTTGGGCGTTCAAACACCAGGATGGTGGGGAGGAGGTAAATTTGTTTTTTTTTTTTTCATATTTTTCATTTTAATCCCAATTTTCATGTTCCAATTCATGATTTCTTGCATAAACATGTTAAGAACCCTGATTTCTAAAATCCCTAATTTCTAAAAACCCTTCTTTAAAAAAAATATATATTAAATGTATCTTAATCCATAAGCACAAATCCTTTTTTTTTCAATCCAACTAACTCTTTTTCAAAATTTTCAAAATAAATCTCTCTTTTCATTCAAAAATCTTTTCAACTAAGCAATATCTTTTTCAAATATCCATAGTATCTTTTTCAAAATCCCAAATCTATCTTCTTCAGATATCTTTCATATCTTTCCAATTTTAAATCATATCTTTTCTTATCATATTTTTTCTAAAAATCATATCTTCTATCTTAGCTTTTTTCCTATTTTTCGAAAACCCACCCCCCTCTCCCTTTAAATATGGGTTCGGCCTCCCTCCCCTCCCATCCACCATTGCACCTAGCTCTCCTTCTCTCCCTTTCCTTTCTTTTCTTTTTGCTTGAGGACAAGCAAACCTCTAAGTTTGGTGTGCTCATCCGTGATCACTAAGATCATGGCTCCTAAAGGAAAACAACCCACCCCAAGAGGCAAGAAAGGGAGTGTTCCAAAACCACTTTGGAATCAAGGGAAGTTCTTAACTAAAGAACATTCAGACCATTATTACAAAATATTGGGTCTAAGATCAGTGATCCCGGAAGTCAGATTCGATCTGAAAGAAGACGAATATCCGGAGATCCATGAGCAAATTCGAATCAGGAACTGGGAGATCCTAGCCAATCCTGAAACGAAAGTAGGAAGGAATATGTTCCAGGAGTTCTATGCTAATATGTGGCATACAGACAGGCAAAGACTATCTGGATCTGCTATCTGTGACTATCAGACCGTGGTCAGAGGAAAGATTGTTCATACCCACCCTGACAAGATCAGGGAGATCTTAAAGCTACCTCAGCTGAAAGATGATCCAGACTCCTTCAATAGGAGAATGATGAGAACAGACAAGGGCCTGGATAAGATTCTAGAGGACATATGCATCCCTGGAGCCAGGTGGACCACCAGCACGAAGGGTGTTCCTAATCAACTCAAAAGAGAAGATCTCAAACCAGTCGCCAGAGGATGGCTGGATTTCATTGGGCATTCTCTGCTGCCCACTAGCAACCGTTCTGAAGTCACTATTAGAAGAGCAGTGATGATCCATTGCATCATGATGGGAAAAGAAATGGAAGTTCATCAACTGATTTCAACTGAATTTTACAAAATTGCAAATAAAAATTCCAAAGATGCCAGGCTGGCTTATCCAAGCTTGATTTCTATGCTCTGCAAGGATGCTGGAGTAAGGATGGGAATAACTGAGTATATCTCAATTGAGCGACCAATCACCAAAGCATCAATGGAAAAACAACAAGCACAGGATGACCCCATCAAGAAGAAAACACAGGAATTTCTCCCAGAAATCCCTCAATCTGAATACTGGGAGTATCTTGAAACATCAGTTACCAAGATGCAAGAAGCTATGGAACAAATAATAAAAGAACAGAAGGAACAAAGTAGCATTCTTTGCTATTTGATTAAAGAACAGGAGGAGCAAGGGCGCGACTTAAGGGAATTGAAGCGCCAGAAATTATCTCTTGAAGGACCAAGCACCCCACAAATTAGAGGAACATCCACTCCCCAGAACAAAGGTTGTTAAATTCCAATCTTAGCCTTAACTCTGTGATAACTGTTCTTATTCTAGTTTTACCTTAGGAGTCATATAGTAGTAATTAATATCTATATTTTTTATTTTATCTCCAATTAAGCTATAATTTAATTTTCTCATCATCATCAAACATGAATAAAATAGAAGAATTTCTTTAGAATAAGAGGCAATAATTTTCGAGTTTTTAATAAGAACATTCTAATTATTTACATGTGGTGGCAATGCTTTCTGTCTTCTGAATGAATGCTTGAACAGTTCATATGTCTTTTGAATTTGATGTTTAAGACTGTTAAATATGTTGGCTCTTGAAAGAATGATGAACATGAGACATGTTATTGATAATCTGAAAAAATCATAAAAATGATTCTTGAAGCAAGAAAAAGCAGCAAAGAACAAAAGCTTGCAGAAAAAAAAAAGAAGAAGAAGAGCAAGCAGAAAAAGCCAATAGCCCTTAAAACCAAAAGGCAAGGGTAATAAAAAGGATCCAAGGCTTTGAGCATCAGTGGATAGGAGGGCCTAAAGGAATAAAAGCCTGGTCTAAGCGGCTGAACCAAGCTGTCCCTAACCATGTGCTTGTGGCGTGAAGGTGTCAAGTGAAAACTTGAGACTGAGCGGTTAAAGTCAAGATCCAAAGCAAAAAGAAGAGTGTGCTTAAGAACTTTGGATACCTCTAATTGGGGACTTCAGCAAAGCTGAGTCACAATCTGAAAAGGTTCACCCAATTATGTGTCTGTGGCATTTATGTATCCGGTGGTAATACTGGAAAACAAAGTGCTTAGGGCCACAGCCAAGACTCATAAAGTAGCTGTGTTCAAGAATCATCATACTGAAAAAGGAGAATCAATAACACTATCTAAATTCTAAGTTCCTATAGATGCCAATCACTCTGAGCTTCAATGGATAAAGCGAGGTGCCAAAACTGTTCGGAAGCAAAAAGCTACTAGCCCCGCTCATCTAATTAGAATCTGAGCTTCACTCAAAAACTCTGAGATATTATTGTTTCTTGACTCATTTGTATTCTATTTTATTTATCTAGTTGCTTGAGGACAAGCAACCGTTTAAGTTTGGTGTTGTGATAAGCGGGTATTTTATACGCTTTTTGGGGTTAATTTCTTATAGATTTTAGTATATTTTAGTTAGTTTTTAGTTTATTCTCATTAGTTTCTAGGCAAAATTCATATTTCTGGACTTTACTATGAGTTTGTGTATTTTTTCTGTAATTTCAGGTATTTTCTGGCTGAAATTGAAGGAGCTGAGCAAAAATCTGATTTAGGCTGAAAAAGGACTGCTGATGCTGTTGGATTCTAACCTCCCTGCACTCAAAGTGGATTTTCTGGAGCCACAGAACTTCAAATGGCGCGCTTTTAATTGCGTTATAAAGTAGACATCCAGGGCTTTCCATCAATATATAATAGTCCATACTTTGCTCAAGGATAGACGATGTAAACTGGCGCTCAATGCCAGTTCCATGCTGCTGTCTGGCGTCCAGTGCCAGAAACAAGTTAGGAGTTGGAGTTCAACGCCAGAATTGGATCCAGAGCTGGTGTTGAACGCCCAAAATAGCCTTATGCACGTGAGAAGCTTTAGTCTCAGCCCCAGCACACACCAAGTGGGCCCCAGAAGTGGATTTCTGCACTATCTATCATAGTTTACTCATTTTCTGTAAACCTAGGTTACTAGTTTAGTATTTAAACAACTTTTAGAGATTTATTTTGTATCTCATGACATTTCAGATCTAAACTTTGTACCTTTTGACGGCATGAGTCTCTAAACTCCATTGTTGGGGGTGAGGAGCTCTGCTGTGCCTCGATGAGTTAATGCCAATATTTCTGTTTTCCATTCAATCATGTTTGTTCCTATCTAAGATATTCATTTGCGCCTTATTATGATGAATGTGATGATCCGTGACACTCATCACCATTCTCAACCTATGAACGTGTGCCTGACAACCACCTCCGTTCTGCATTAGATTGAATGAGTATCTCTTAGATTCCTTAATCGGAATCTCCGTGGTATAAGCTAGAATCCATTGGCAGCATCCTTGAGAATCCGGAAAGTCTAAACCTTGTCTGTGGTATTCCTAGTAGGATTCTGGGATTGGATGACTATGACGAGCTTCAAACTCGCGAGTGCTGGGCGTAGTGACAGACGCAAAAGGATAGCGAATCCTATTCCGGTATGATCGAGAACCTACAGATGATTAGCCGTGCGGTGACAGCGCACCTGGACCATTTTCACTGAAAGGAAGGATGGTAGCCATTGACAACGGTGATCCTCCAACACACAGCTTGCCATAGGAGGGACGTGCGTGCGTGAAGAAGAAGATAGAGAGAGAGCAGAGATTCAAAAGGTAAAGCATCTCCGAAACTCCAACATATTCTCATTTACTGCATAACAAGTAACCTTTAATTCATGCTCTCTTATTCATTTGCAAGTCAATTGATAGCCACTAATTAATATCCTGACTAAGAGTTGCAAGATAACCATAGCTTGCTTCAAGCCAACAATCTCCATGGGATCGACCCTTACTCACGTAAGGTATTACTTGGACGACCCAGTGCACTTGCTGGTTAGTTGTGCGGAATTACATAGTGTGAAGTAATTTTCGTGCACCAAAAGTCCAAGGGCATGTAGCATCATGGAGCATTCTTCCAAGAAGCTTGATATTGATGTTGATGAGGGTGTGCAACCTCCAAGGCATATCATAGTTGGAGACTTGGAAGAGGCTTATCAAGAGATGGATTCAATCATGGATGAATTTCTCTCTACAATGGAATCCTCTCCCATTGGACATGAAGTTGAAATTATAGATGAATGTGCACAACCTCCCATACCCTTGGTGAGCAATGAAGAAGAGAGTGAATTAGAAGAGAGCCACCAAAAGGAAAAAGTTGGCATGGTGTATATCGAAATTGAAGAATATGAAGAGGTTGATCAAGAGATGGATTCATTCATCAATGAATTCCTATCCAAAATTGAATCACCTCCCATTGGGCAAGAAATCGAAGTTCTTGAAGACAACACCAAGCCAAGTGACAAAAGGGAAAAGGTTGAAATTGAAGAAGCTTGCGAAGAGGTGGAAATAACTAAAGAAGAGCCTAAAGAAGTAGACCTCGCATTGTCTAAGTGTGGGGAGGTCTCCCTCCCCAAGTTACCATCATACACAACATTCAAGTGGGTAAAATTCTTATCCCTAAGCTTTACTTTCTCACCTGAATATGGTTTAATTGAAAATGATGGTCAACTTAGAGCTCTTTGTGGAGTTAAAAGTAGACGAGAGTTGTGTAGTAGTTGGAAACGTCATTCTAAGCTCATGATGGTTGCAAGCTCAAAATTCAAGAGCAGTGGTTGGTGTGGAACTAAATTGCATAGGTTTAGGAAGTTGTTTGGAACCTTCTATGAGAATTCTAAGGTCATGCCACCCGGATGGAATATTGATGACCAACTCAAGGACGGGTGTCAAAACAAAGTGTGGGATCCCGGTTCGCACAAGGAAAATCAAATTTGGGAGCTCATGGTTTGTGAAGAACTCCATCAAAGCTTGAAGATATTAACTTTGAAGAATGGAGCTTATTGGAGATTCAAGCATTGGTGGATGTTCAAAGATAGCTTCAAGCACAAGCCTCCTTGATAAGAAGCTCCCCATAAGTCCAACTTAAGGACAATAAATAAAAGTGCTAGGTGGGAGACACCCCATACTCTTATACATTCTGTTTTGATTGATAGGTTGTTATAGTGTGTTTTGATTAGTTTAGATTGTTGTTAAAATAGGTTACTTGAAGTGCAAGTTGTGTTTATTTTGACTTTGAAAATTTTTTCAAAAACTTAAAGATTTTTGTTAAATTTGAATTTTGGTTGCTTTAGAGTGTTTATAGGTTAGGAGAGTGTCAAATTCTATTTCTATGCTTCTAAAAAAAAAGAGCCACATGCACGCGTACGCGCACTGCGTGCGTACGCGTGCATTAAGCATTTTTGCCAATCCGCGCGCACGCGTCATGCGCGCGTACGCGTGGATTGAGAAATTCCACCCCCAAGTCAAAATCCGAGAGTTGTGCGAACGCTGCACGCGCATTTTGCCTTTGGCACAAAACCACTGACGCGTATGCGTACATGACGCATACGCGTCACTCTCGAAAAAAAAAAAAAAAACCATCGACGCGCGTGCGCCATGCGCGCGTACGCGTGGATCTGCATCCTGTTTTTTTTCCTCCTTTCTCCTTTCTTCTTCTTTTTTCTTTTCTTCTTCTTTCTTTCTACCTTTCTTCTTCCTCTCTTGAAAAAAAAATTAATAAAAAAAATAAATAAATAATTAAATAAATAAAATGCTGAAATTTTTTTTTTCTTTTCTTCCATTTTCTTTTGTCTATTGCATTTGCATACTTTTATTCTTTGCATTTTAATCTTGTTTCTATAGTTTGTTTTCATTTTATTTTCTAAGTTTCTCATTTTAATAATGGTGTTGCATTCTTATACTCAATCGTTGAGACTTTCTTGCATTATTTTGGTGCCTCTTGACTTGTTTGATATTGTTAGGTGATGAAACTTTTAAATCAATGCTTAATCTTGTATGACTCTTGTGTCTTTGTGCATCGATATGACCTAATTTTGTCTTTCATTACCCACTTTTTCTTATTTGAACTTGATGCTCACTATGCTCTTCATGCTTTGACTTTACTCTTGCATCAAGTGTTAGTTCATATGCCCTTTGCCTATATTATTTTCTCACTCACATGTTGTAGCTACCATGTAGTGAGACCTTACCCTTATTTGGCATTAGCCCCCGCCTATGTTCTCTTTTCTTTGATATCTTTGTTAGAGGCTTAATTTTCTTTCTTTTTCTCTTCCTTTAGGTTGGCCACCAAGAAAGGAGGAAAAGGAAAAGATTCTAAATGGGGCAACGAACAAGTCATCCGCACAACCTTTTGAAGAAGCTCATCAATTGTAGCAACCCATCCACCTTGCTCTTCTTTGCATGCACCGAGGACGGTGCAATCTTCAAGTGTGGGGAAGTCGTTCGACCGATCTTCATGGGTAACAATTTCCTTTTCAACACCAAATTTTTTTTATTTTCTTCGTTAGATAGTTATTGCATTACATGATAGGTTGCATGTTAGTTAGAATTTGTACGTATTTTTACCACTTCTTTTCTATTAGGACTACTTGGTTAGGGTGATGATTTCTTTTCCAAGAAATTATTTTTAGGGAAACCTACCAATTTTGAAAAATTTTTGTTGAACTTGCTTGAAAGAATTTATTTTGGAACATGGTTTTTGAGCTAAGAACACAAGCTTGTGAGATTTAAGCCTAATGGCGTGGTTACATCTTATAACCACTTATTTTCCCTTCTTGTGTGCATTATTCTCTTTCTATGATTGTAATCTTTGATTTGTTTGATTCTTTATGTCCATTATTTTGTGTATTCATGCATTTATATGATTGAGGCCATCATTTCATTTAGCTCACTTACCCAAATAGCCTACCTTTTATCTTCTATTGTTAGCCAATTTGAGCCTATGATTAACCCACTTGTTCTTAATTTAGCACATTACAAGCCTTAAAGCGGAAAACAATAAATGTCCTTAATTTGGATCTTTGATTAGCTTAGGCTAGTGTGTGTGTGTCATTTAAGTGTGGGAAATCTTGGGACATTGGGTGAATAAAAGGGTAGTTTTGTATTTTTGTTGTAAATATTGGGAATTGGGTACATGCTCATGTGTAATGAATGTAAAACCTTATGCATTGATGATCTTGTATATAGAAAGAAAAATGAGAAAAAGGAAAAGAAAAAAACAATATGGAAAAGAAAAGAAAAAAATAGAAAAAAAAAGAAACAAAGAAAAAGAAAGAAATAAAAGGGGACAAAATGCCCCAAAGCAAAGCTCAATAAGGGTCAATGCATAAGTGTTGTGAAATGAAAAGGAGTACATGAGTATGTGAAAAAGTGAGAAAAAAAATGGGTAGTTAGTTTAGCTTTGAAATTGTATAGGATGTCATAGGTTAGGTGGAAAGTCTAAGCTTATCAAAGATTCAAATTTCAAACTCACTTAACCAAATATGCATCCTACCTTGACCTTAGCCCCATTACAACCTATGAAAAGACCTCATGATACTTGTATGCATGCATTGAATAAATGTTGATTGTTAGAAGAAAAACAAATCTTAGAAAGCATGATTAGGGGAGAATTAAGAGAATCGACCCTACACACTTGAGCGACTAGAGTGCAAACACTTCCGGTGAGGGTTCGATGCTCAATTCCTTGATTCCAAGATTTCATGAGCTTTCTTCTTGCAAGTCTACTTGAACTTCATTTTGATATTTAAATTGGTAGGATTCATGAGTCGTCATAGGACCTTAGCCCTACTTGTGCATGTATGTCTTGGAGGATTGATTTATTTTTAACCAAGTAGGTAGAATCATTTTGCATTTAGTTGCATTCATATGGATAGTTGCATATAAGTATGGTGCATTTAGTTAGATCCCATTGAATAAATGTTGATATCCTTAGCTTTCTCTTGGTTTAAGCATGAGGACATGCTTGGTTTAAGTGTGGGGAGGTTGATAAATCCCATATTTAGGGTTTATCTTGTGTTGAATTTAGAGGGATTTGTCAACCTTTCTCCCATTTATCCAATGAATAGCATGGTTTTGTAAATTCTCCTTTAATTGTGCTTAAGAGTGAAAACATGATTTTTAGGTCCTTAATTGTTTAATCTTGATTTACCTTTGATTCCATTAGATGTCTTGATATGTGTGTCAAGTAATTTCAGATTTAGGAGGCAAAGATTGGATCAAGGGAATGAAGGAAAAGCATGTAAAAATGGAGAACTCATGAAGAAATAAAGGAATCGCAAAAGCTGTCAAGCCGATCTCTTCGCACTTAAACGACCATAACTTGAGCTACAAAAGTCCAAATGATGCGGTTCTAGTTGTGTTGGAAAGCTAACATCTGGGGCTTCGAAAAGATATAATATTTGTCATGGTGGCTACACGTATGGTGATGTGTACATGCACTATACGCGCACACGTCGTTGCTGCCATATGATCCACTTAAAGCAATACGTGGCCAGCGAATTCTAAAGCCTTGTGAGCCCAATCCAACTCATTTCTAATGCTATTTAAGCCAAGGATTGAAGGGGAATTAACATACTTACACACATTAGATTAGTTTAGTTTAATTTTTGGAGAGAAAGTTAGTTTTAGAGAGAGAAGCTCTCACTTCTCTCTAGGATTAGAATTAGGATTAAGTTTAGTTCAATAATCTAGATCTAGGTTTCAATTCATGCTTTCTTCTTCTTCTACCTCTCAATTCTATGTTGTTACATTCATGATTCCTCTATTCTTTTGTTGTAATTTCCTTTATGTTGCTTCTATACTTTGTTGTAGATCTACTCTTGTTCCTTCTATTTTCTTTCAATTCAATATGAGGTAATTCATAATAATTGTGTTTCCTTTGATTGTTGTTGTTGATTTCTTACATTCTATTGTTGTTAGATTTTATTTTGTTATCAATTTACTTTGCTTTCCTTTTATGCCTTCCAAGTGTTTGATAAAATGCTTGGTTGGATTTTAGTGTAGATTTTGTTCCTCTTGGCCTAGGTGGAGTAATTAGTGACGCTTGAGTTATCTAATTCCTTTGTTGATTGATAATTAGAAGTTGCTAATTGATTTGGATACCACTATAGCTAGTCTTTCCCTTGGGAGTTGGCTAGGACTTGTGGAATCAAGTTGATTTATCCACTTGACTTTCCTCCATTGTTAGAGGTTAACTAAGTGGTAGTAATGGATAATTGTGGTCACAATTGAGGAGGATAACTAGGATAGGACTTCTAGTTCTCATTCCTTGTCAAGAGCTTTTCTAGTTGTTAGTTTATTTTCATTACCATTTACATTTCGTGTCCAATATCTCAAAAACCCCAAACATAACTCATAACCAATAACAATAACACTTTATTGCAATTCCTAGGGAGAACGACTCGAGGTTCAATACTTCGGTTTATAAATTTAGGGGTTTGTTTTAGTGAAAAACAAAATTTTTGTATGAAAGGATTAATGTTGTTTTAGGAACTATACTTGCAACGAGAAATTATTGTGAATTATAAACTACACAAAAGTCCTCTCATCAGTTTCTTGTAAAGCCTTTTGCAATTCAAGCAATTGCTGTGCAAGGGTGTGTAAATGCTGAGTCCTGGGCCATCCTGTTCTGGAGGGTTAGGTTCAGCAGATATTACCTTAACCTCTTCTTTCATAGTAGTCTCAGCAGATGAGTACATATGCTGATTAATGGCAATTGTCTCAATAAGCTCTTGAGCCTCTTTAATGGTCTTTCTCATGTGTATGGAACCACCAGCAGAGTGGTCCAGAGACATTCTAGCCATGCCTGAAAGTCTATAGTAGAAGATGTCTAACTGTACCCATTCTAAAAATATTTCAGTGGGACATTTTCTTAGCATCCTTCTATACCTCTCCCAGGCATCATAAAGGGATTCATTATCTCCTTGTTTGAAGCCTTGGATGTCCAGCCGCAGCTGGGTCATCTTCCTTGGAGGGAAGTATTGATTTAAAAACTTGTCTACCAACTGTTTTCAAGTTTTTAAGCTAGATCTGGGCTGGTTATCTAACCACCTCTTTGCTTGATCCTTTACAGCAAAAGGAAAGAGCAATAGTCTGTAGACATCTTGGTCTATTCCCTCATTGTGTACTATATGAGCAATCTTTAAGAAATCTGCCAGAAACTCAGTAGGTTCTTCTTGTGGAAGTCTAGAGTACTTGCAGTTTTGCTTTACTAAGATAATAAGTTGAGGGTTTAGTTCAAAGCTACTTGCTCTAATGTGAGGTATGCTAATACTTCTTCTATAGAAGTCAGCAGTGGGGTTTGTATAGGACTCTAGAGTTCTTTTGAACTCTTCATTCCCATTTGGGTTCATGATGAAGAAAGGTAGAAGAAGAGAAGGGAGGATGAAGATAGAAGGAGTAGAAGAAGAAATAGAAGTAGAAAAGATAAACAAGAATTAAAATATTTTTCTGATTTTATTTTATTTATTTATTAAATTCAAAAATTAAGGTTAATTAATTAAAAGGAATTGAAAATTTAATTATTAAATTCGAAAAATGAGAGGAGAAGAAGAGAATTTTCAAAAATTAGGAGAGAGAAGAATTAGTTAGGAAGTTTTGAAAAAGAAGAGAGAGAAATAAGTAATTAATTAAGAAAGATTTGAAAATAAGATAAGATAGAAGATTAGAAAAGATTTGATTTTAAATTTTGAAATTTGAAAATTAAATTTTAAATATTGAAAAACTCAACAAGATAAGATAAAGATTTGAAAAAGATTTGATTTATAAAAAGGTTTAATTTTGAAATTTGAAATTTAAATTTTGAAAATTGAATTTTAAAATTTGAAATTGAAATAAGATAAGATAAGATTTTTGAATTTTGAAGAAAGATAAAAAGATAAGATAAGATTTTGAAAAAGATAAGATTTTTGAAAAGATTTGATTTTGAAAAGATTTGAATTTTGATTTTTAAAACTAAGATAAGATAAAAATTTTGAAATTAAAATCTGAATTTTTATTTATGATTTTGAAAATTTAATAAAAAATAAAAATAGAAAAGATATTTTTTATTTTTGAATTTAATGAGGAGAGAGAAAAAAACACACAAAGGCACCAAACTTAAAATTTTTAGATCAAAATGGACCTTGTGTGCGAAAATCAACAAGAAAAATACAAAGAAACACCAAACTTGAAAATTTTAAGATCAAAACACAGAAAAATAAGAACACTTTGAAGATTAAGAAGAACACCAAGAACAAGACTAAAAAAATTCAAAGAACACAAGAACATGTAAAAGATACCAAACTTAAAATTTTTGAAAACCAAGAACAAAATTTTTGAAAAATTAAAGAAAACACACAAGAAGGCACCAAACTTAAAGATTTAACACAAGAATTAACCAAAGAAACTATTTTTAAAAATTTTTGAAAGAAAGACACAAAATTTTCAAAAAACAAAATAAGAACAAGAACAAAAGACTCAAACAAAAAAATGATTAATAAAGTTAAGGATTCTCGAAAATAAAAATTTTGGAAATGAAAACAAGAAACAAGTAAGACTCAAACCAAGAACAAAGATTAAACAAAGAAAAGAAAAATATTTTTGAAAAAGTTTTAATTTTTTCGAAAATAAGAAAAAGAAAACAAAAACAAAAAGACTCAAATAAAATAAAAAAATTACCTGATCTAAGAAACAAGATAATCCGTCAGTTGTCCAAACTCGAACAATTCCTGGCAACGACACCAAAAGCTTGGTGCACGAATCCCACACTTTCGTATAGCTGTACCAGCAAGTGCACTGGGTCGTCCAAGTAATACCTGAGCGAGTCAGGGTCGATCCTACGAGGATTGTGGTTTGAAGCAAGCTATGGTTATCTTGGAGGTCTTAGTCAGGAAAAATCAGAAGTTTGTTGGATTGAGGCAAGGGAAATTAAATCTAATAAAGTACTTTGTAAATTGGAATGTGAACATGAATAGGAATATGGTTAAGGATTTGAGTTGCTTTGCCTTTCTGAATTAAATCTGGTATTACTGTCTCTTTGCTTGTGAATGACTTCTTCCATGGCAGACTGTATGTGATCAACGTCATTGGCCGTGGTCATCAATCTTCTCTGCTTCAGGTCGAACGCCATTGGCCGTGGTCATCCAATCTGAACGAGGGTGAAGCTCTAGCAGTTCATTCTCTTGGCGATCCGACTCAAAACGTCACAGACAATGTCGAATCTTCCGGATCAGAGAATGCTACTTCTTTAGGTTCTAGCCTCTACCACAGAGACCCTAATCTCCCCGAAAATCGACTGAACTGGTATCTCGAGAAGTCCCCAACGAAGTCATGGATTAGCCGTCTGAGAGATGTATAATCAAGCTAGCGGTTCGCGCTTTCCAGCCACATATTCACACGAACCCAAATAGACACGGGTGTTTGTCAGGCACGCTGTCTTAATATGATGAACAGAGCTGATTGTCACGGATGATCCTATTCACCATGTTGAAAAATGAATATACATCTTAGAATTGATCAAACACGGATTGAAGAGAAACAGTAAAACTTTTATTAATTCATAGGACTCAGCAGGGCTCCTCCCCTCAACCTAGGAGGTTTAGAAACTCATACTGAAAGGAAATACAATGTGGTAAACAAAAATATGGTGTAAAGTGGCTGAAGATCCTTAACAAAGAGTGATCTTCTACTTTAAATACTAAACTAATGACTAGTAAGGGTAAAACAGTTTTTTTAGTGCTAAAATTCACTTCTGGGACCCACTTGGTGAGTGTTTGGGCTGAGCTTTGATGAGATCCACATGCTATGAGGCCTCTAAGGCATTGAACGCTGGCTAGGGGGTCCTCTCTGGGTGTTTGGACGCTGGTCTCTGCTCTTTGGGCATTGGACGCCTGGAAGGGGGTAAGAAGCTGGCGTTGGACGCCAGTTTTGGGCCTATTAATCTGAAGCAAAGTATAAACTATTATACATTTCTGGAAAGCTCTGGAAGTCAGCTTTCCATATCCATTGAGAATGCTCCATTTGGACTTCTGTAACTCCAGAAAAGCTCTTATGAGTGCAAGAAAGTCATATCCGGACAGCATCTGCAGTGCTTTCTGTGTCTCTGAATCAGACTTTTGCTCCAGCTCCTCAATTTCAGCCAGAAAATACCTGAAATTGTACAAAAACACAAAAACGTAAAGTAGAATCCAAAAATATGATTTTAACACAAAAGCCTATAAAAACTTAATAAAAACTAAACAAAACATACTAAAAACTATATGAAAATGATGCCAAAAAGCGTATAAAATATCTGCTCATCATCCACCATACCAACAACCATATGGACCATATGAACCATACATAGAACCACCCCAATTCCAACATCAATACTCCCAAGAACCACCACCTCTATATACACCATCCCTATATTCTCACCAAGATGAACCACCTTCCTATTATGAACCATTTCTTCCAAACAATGAACCTTCCTATCCACCCCCAAACACCAATGGATGACACTCTCATTTTAATTCTCCAAGAGCAAAGGGAGATTTATACTATTCTCCAAGGGGTAGTAACTAATTTAGTCTCCCAACACTTAGACACTCAAAGCACTCCCATGGTCACATGTGGAGAATCAAATGAAGAGCTGAGTATAAAAGAGAGGTTAAAAACTCCGATGGAGAACAAGGAGTGGGATTTTGTATTAGAACAAGTGGAGGAAGCCAAAATTGTTGAAGAGAAAAAAGTGGTTGAAGACTTAGGAGATGTTGAAAGTCCATGGTAACCGAAAGTTATAGAGCCTCCTTCCGAGAAGCTCGAAATTGATCTTGAGGAGGCTAGTGCACAACCTCCAAAGCATATCATGGTTGAAGGATTTGGAGAGGTTGACCAAGAAATGGATTCAATCATCGACGAGTTTCTATTTACACTAACTAATCACCTCGATGATTTTGTTAAATCCTCTCCCATTGAACATGAAATAGAGGTCAAAGAAGAAGGTGCACAACTTCCAAGGCCCTTGGTAAATAATCAAGAAGAGACTTGATTGGAAGAAAGCTACCAAGAGGTGGAGGTAAATCAAGAAGAGCATAGGGAAGTGTAGCTTGCAAGATCATTAGAAACACCTCTCCCCAAGCCATCACCATCCATTCTTTCATTCAAGTGGGTAAATCTCTTATCCCTAAGCTTTACTTTCCCACTTGAATATGGTTTGCTTGAAACAGATGGTCAACTTAGAGCTCTTTGTGGATTTAAGAGCGAAAAGGAGATGCTTAGTGGTTGCCATTGTAAATCAAGGTTCATTATGGTTAACAGCTCAAGGTTTAAATGCAAGGATTGGCGTGGATCTCAATTGTGTAGGTTTAGGAGGATGTTTGGGTGCTTGAGTGAGGATTCCGAGGCTATATCACCCAGATGGAACTATGATAATCAACAAGAAGATGGGTGCAACCACAAGGTTTGGGACCCCAAAATTCACTTCAACAATCACCACTCTTGGGTCCAAACCACTTGCTCGAAGCTTCTTGAGAGTTGTATGTGCTTTATTTGGGATCTCGGAGGACAAGTAAAATGAAAACATGGGTGGATATTCAAGGAGGAATGGAAGTATAAGCCACCTTGACAAGAGTCTCCTCCAAAATGTCCAACTTAAGGACTTTAAATAAAAGTGCTAGGTGGGAGACACTCCACCATGGTAACATTCTTCCAACTTTTCTCTTCTTTTAATTTTTATTCATTATTTTTGTTTCTCATAGTTAGCTTTGTTTAGTTGGATTTTTTGGCTTGTTTTGTGCTTTGGTTTGTTTGAATTTTAATTTCAATTGTATATTTTTTGGGTAGAATAAGTTCTGGAGTTGAAATACTATGTTAAATGTCCTGTTTGGTACTCTCAAAGTCCTTAAAATTTTGTGCAAATAGTGTTCTATGCGTATACACAGGGGTGCGTACGCACACTTTGCCTGGCCTCATTGATCCGTGCGTACGCACGCCTTATTATGCGTACGCACACATGCCTAAATTGGCCCAAAATGTGTGCGCAGTCCATGTTCGCATACGCAATAGCCCCAGGAAAAGAGTACTCGTCGCGTGTATATAGCTCGCGTACGTGAGCTAAAAAAAAGAGCTTTGCGCGTACGCACATACCTCTGTACGTGCGAACAACCTTCAATTTTTGCCTTAGTGTGCACATGCTGGTGCGTATGCACAGAATGTATACCGAGCGTGTATTTTGAAAGGTGAGTTCTATGGTGCCTTTGTTATGGTGCCTAAATTGTCTAACTTTTCCTTTAAAGTAAAAAATAAATCATGTAAAATTATTAAATACTATTTATTTACCTTTTTTAGTAATTTAGATACAAAGTGATAAGCACCGTAGCATTCACCATTTTAAAATAGAGCCTAACGCACGTTTCACCCTATCCTTCTCTTCTCTTCTTCGTCTTTCACAACCCTTCCCCAAAACCACAAACCACCACACAACCTTCCAGCCACCTCTGTCCGGCGTCATCAGCCACCGCCGCGACTGCCGGCGACCACCGTCTCCGTCGCCCTCCTTCCTTCTCCTTTTCTTTCTTTCTTCTTCTCTCTTTCTCCATTATCGCTTCTTCGAGCTCTGTTCCTAGCCAGGTAGCTCGCCTTTTCTGCTTCTGTTCCAGCGCCATGCTTCCGCCGTGAGTCCGGCAGAGCAAGCTGCGACCCCACTTACATCCTTCACCCTCCATCTTTCATCACTCATCAACTCAGGTTCCAGTTTTTTCTTCCCTGTTCCCTGTTCCTTGTTCCAATTTTAAATCTGAATTCAGTAAATAGGTTAGGTTAGATTAGTTAGTTATTTACTGTTATATAGATTGCAATTGGTTGTTGCTGATTTTTCTGGGTGCTGATTGCTTGGAATGAGCCTAAATTCACTTACTACATGCTTTTGCATGCCAAGTGTTCCAGTTAATGCCTAAATGATTTTTTTTAATTCATATGTTTTGGCCACCATATGTCTTAGATTTTGTTCTTATTAGTTATTAGGCATTCTAATCAAGAATTGTGCAATTTTAGGTGATTTTGATGCTATCCGTGGTTGAATTTCTATAATGCACTTGGTTGTTAATTTGAGTTGATTGCACCAATTTGGTTTACAAATTCAATTTTGGTCACTTATTTGGTGCAATGTTGACAAGTGCATATTGATTTTCAATTAGTGAATTGAGTGAAATTGCTTGTTCGTCTTAGTTTTCAATTACACATAATCATATACTAAGTTACTTGTTCTTTAATGCCTTGCATGTTTTTGAGCGACTTGACTTGATTTTTATCAAGTTTGATGCTTTTGCAACAAGAACTTTGTCTATGTGATTATTTCCTTGTTGTTGAGAATGAATAAGTAGGCTTCTTTATTCTTGACTTGGTTATTGTTGTTGGGATATTTTATATCAATCTTGTACCTTCACTTACACAATTTCAATATACAAGATTTTCATAATTCAATTCACTTTAATTGTATTAGCCTAAGTTGTTTGTGCTTTAATTATTATCCATGCTTTTACTTGCAACCTTGGCTACTTACTCGAGAAACACATTGTTGCTTCTTTAACATAACACACTTTTATGATGTTTTACTCAATTAAGTGTTATCTACTTTTATTAGCTCCAAGTTTACATTGTAATTACTTCCTCTCTTGCCTTTTTGTGCCATTTACTTTTTTATTCTGAGTTATACTCTGTTCATTCTTTTTTAGGATGTGCCGTAAAGACAAGGAGCCGGCTTCATCATCGGTTCCTGCCGGCGATCTTCCAAGTGATAAGCTGGACACTTTCGCCAATGAAAAGGCCAAAATTCAATATGGAAAGCTTATGACAAGGGCCATTCATTGGGAGAGGAAACTGGATGCCTCGGAACAGTATGCAAGCATTATTCATGACCGGATTGCCTATTACCAGTGGACCTTCATTGAGCAAGATCCGATGGAGATTGATGAGTCCATTGTGCGGGAATTTTATGAAAATCTTTTGAGTGGAGACGCAGAGACAGTGTTTCTTAGAGGACGACAGTTAGATACCTTCACTCAGGCTTTTGAAGCCCTCCTACAGCTCCCTCACATTCTACCTAGCCGAGACGCCTATCCGAAGATAAAGGCGGATGTGATCAAGGGGAAGATTCCATTGGATACAGTGCTGAAGAAGATTGGCCGTCCTGAGGCCCAGTAGGAGTACAGTAAGGGGGAAAAAGCCGCCCCCATTAGCATTGCATGTTCTCATCTCACTCCCGAGGCGAGGATATGACAGCAGATAGTGGCTGATTATCTGTTGCCTAACACCCACGCCACCCACATCCGAGTCAAAGTCGATGTGATTCTTTGGACTATCTGATTAACCAAAGATAGGGAGACTCGAACACGCAATCTCTTAGATGAGTATGAGGAGACTATGCCATTTGAACTATAACTCATTGGCAACTTAAAAGAATTGAGGATAAGTAAAAAAAAAGTAGTCTTTTATTTACATAGTTTGGTACTCACTAGGCACTGGATTCGATAGTCCCAAAACATTTGGACCATTATATGGTCCCATAACAAAACATGTTTTTTAAGTTTTTTTAACAACTGCTAAATAGTCCTTTTCTAATTTTAATTACAAATTAACCCTATATATTTTATTTAATTATAAAAAATATTTTTTATTTTATAAATTATTATTTTATTATTCATCTATTATGTTTATTAACAATCAAAATAAAAAACAATAACGAATTAGATCTTCCATTGATCGTAATAAATTTTTTGGCCATTCCAATCGATTAAAAGTTTATATTTGATCCGTGACGTTCGTCCAGGGCTGTGAAATCGTGTTTTATTGAAAATCAATCGATTGGATTATCAAAACAATTGATTGAATTTCAGGTTTCCATAACTCAATCGATTAGATTACAAGTTATCACAAAACAATCGATTGGAAATTGTAAGGCAGCATAGTTTTCGCAAAAATCAATCGATTGGTTATATTACCCAATCAATTGAACAATGACTAAAATGTTGGTTTTTTAAAATTCAATCGATTGCTTATACTACCCAATCGATTGAAATCCAGTCTTCCCAAACTTCAATCGATTGAATTTTGCAAGGCATGCGGGGTTTTTCTTATTCAATCGATTGGTCATATTACCAATAGATTGAAATCATCAAAGCAATCTGTTTTAGTTAATTCAATCAATTGGTTCTGTTATTCCCTCAATAAATTCATCTCCAAAATCTTGTTCAGATTCATATTATTTATCCATCATATCTTGGTCACATATTAGCTCTTCTTGTTGGTTAATGTCATTGTCCTCGTAGTATTATTCATCCATCTCAATGTCCGTAAATATACCTGACATCTTCAAAAATTACCAATGAAAAAATTCCAGTACATTTCCTATAACACTAAAATCATTTTTACTTATTGTTCATATCCTGGCCCAACGATTAAGGCCCAGGGTCCAAGTAAAAAGGCCCAACCCAAAGGGTTGACCTCACCTTTCACCAGATCAGCCACTACGAAGTCGGTGCTCATCTCGACTTGCTCTAAAGAAGTCGGGAACGAGGGTTAGCTGGCAGATAAGCACTCATTTGAATGAGCAACTGCCCCTAGAATCTCTCTAACCACTTCCACGAGTCATATCTTAACTTCCCTAAGATAAAAGGACGGTTAACACCCTAGAAAAGTGGCACTACTCCAACGGTGGTTATTGGATCACCACTATAAATACACTGACACCCTTCAGGTATCTCTAAGTCCCAATACTCTTTAGACCTGCTAACACTCTTGCTGACTTAGGCATCGGAGTGTCCTTGCAGGTACCACCCCCCATTCATCCATACTCACAAGTCGGACGGAAGCCTTCAAGGCGCAGACCCTCTCAAAGGCTTCCTCCCCCAAACGATTGGGCCAACCAACGCCATCCAGCCCATTAATCTCCGGTTACCTACCGTAACATTGGCGCCGTTGCCGGGGACCCGAGAGATCAACAAGTGATGGCGGACAGATCCCCCGAGGAGGGTCATGTGGAAACAGATTCTGAACAAGAGAATATGGATACCGGAAATAATGACGCGGACCTAACCCTCCATCAGGAAACCAACGATCAACACAAAGAAGGAACCTCCGGAGTCAAAACCCCGAAGGTGAATTCCTCAGAAGGCCGTGAGTCAGAGAAGGACGGATAGTCCCATGCAACTGAGCTTATGGGATTAGTCCATGTCCACCAAAGTCGTTTGGAACAACTAGAACAGGAACGGGAGCGACAAATGGAGATAGAAAAGCACCTAAGAGAGGAGATGGATCGACGAAAAGAGTTAGAGGAAAAACTCTTAAAACTAGAATCCTCCCTCAAAGGTCGGAACTCCCGTGATAGTAGAGAAGAGTCGCCCCTAGGAGGGGAAGATCCTTTTAGTGAGGACATAATGAGGGCAAAAGTTCCGAGAAACTTTAGAAGCCCCGATATGGACCTCTACGACGGAACCACTGATCCAAAGCATCATCTGAGCAACTTTAAAAGTCGGATGTATCTGGCTGACGCTTCTGATGCTACGCGATGCAAAGCTTTTCCGACAACCTTGTCAAAAGCAGCGATGAAGTGGTTCGACAGCCTCCCCCCGAGGTCGGTTACCAGTTTTGAAGACCTCTCAAGGAAATTCTTGATGAGGTTCTCTATCCAGAAAGACAAAGTAAAACATGCACCAAGCCTCCTGGGAATAAAACAGGAGGTCGGAGAATCCTTACGAGCCTATATGGAAAGGTTCAACAAAGCATGTTTAGAGATTCAAGACCTGCCCACCGAGGCAGTCATAATGGGGTTAGTTAATGAGCTCAGAGAAGGTCCCTTCTCACAGTCCATATCCAAAAGACACCCCATCTCTCTAAGTGATGTGCAGGAAAGAGCTGAAAAGTACATCAACATGGAGGAAAATGCTAAGTTAAGAGACCTGAGTTGGCGACCTGGGCACCCTCCCCCAACAAAAGAAAGGGAGAGGGAAACCAAGAAGAAGGAAGAACTCGGTCTCAATAGACCAAGAAAATATCACTCTTATACTCCTCTGAAAGTTTCTATAGTGGATGTATACAGAGAGATTTGTAACACCGAAAGGCTGCCACCCCCCAGACCCATTAAAAATAAAAAAGGGGGGAGCCGTAGCGACTACTGTGAGTACCATAAAATATATGGTCACTCCACAAATGACTGTTACGACCTCAAAAATGTGATAGAAAAGCTGGCTAGAGAAGGTCGGCTTGACAGATATCTCATAGAAAGGTCGGACGGCCATGGGAAGAGAAAGCGAGATGATGTGGATAGAAGAGACCCACCACCGCAGACTCCGGAGAGACATATCCATATGATCTCAGGGGGGTTCGCAGAAGGGGGACTCACCAAATCCTCTCGCAAAAGACACCTCAAGAGAGTCTACCAGGTCGGAGGAGAGTCATCCGACCTCCCAACTATTTCATTCACAAAAGAAGATGGGCAAGGAATAATCCCTGGACACGATGATCCAGTGGTAATAACTATGATCCTAGCAAATGCTCATCTCCACAGAACCCTAGTAGACCAAGGAAGCTCAGCGGACATTCTTTTTAAGCCCGCTTTCGACAAACTAGGGTTGGATGAGAAAGAATTAAGAGCCTACCCCGACACCTTATACGGACTAGGCGACACGCCAATAAAGCCACTAGGATTTTTGCCCCTCCACACCACCTTTGGAAAAGGGGAAAAATCAAAAACTCTGAGCATAGACTTCATAGTCATCGATGTAGGGTCAGCATATAATGCTTTAATTGGCAGAGCTACCCTTAATCGACTCGGAGCGGTGGTATCCACTCCTCACCTTTGTATGAAATTCCCGACCTTAGCGGGGATAACAACAGTAAGGGGAGATCAGAAATTGGCAAGGAAATGCTACAATGAAAGCCTAAACCTGAGAGGAAAAGGCAGAGAAGTTCACACAGTAGAGCTCGGAGGCACAAGGGCCAAAGAGGAGCTGCGTCCACAACCGGGAGGAAGAACAGAGGCGATACAGGTCGGCGAAGAGGAGGGAAAAAATACTCACATAGGGGCCAACCTAGGGGAAACCCTAAAACAAGGGTTGACTAAGCTCCTAAAAGATAACTCCGATCTCTTCGCCTGGAAAGCCTCCGACATGCCTGGGATAGACCCCGAGCTCATGTCTCATAAGCTCTCGATTTACCCGGGGTCCCGACCTGTACAACAAAGAAGACGCAAGCTCGGCCCAGAACGAGCCCTAATAGTAGAAGAGCAAGTACAAGCGCTCCTAGAAGCCGGCTTCATCAGAGAAGTCAAGTATCCAACATGGTTAGCCAATGTAGTGCTAGTCAAAAAACAAAATGGTAAATGGAGAATGTGTGTCGACTATACCGACTTAAATAAGGCCTGTCCCAAGGACCCCTATCCACTGCCAAGTATTGACACCTTGGTAGACTCCAGCTCAGGGTATCAATACTTGTCATTCATGGACGCCTACTCGGGGTATAACCAAATCCCGATGCATGAGCCAGACCAGGAAAAAACATCATTCATCACGCCCAGAGCTAATTTTTGCTACGTGGTCATGCCGTTTGGATTAAAGAATGCAGGGGCCACATACCAGAGGCTGATGAATAAGGTGTTTGCCTCTCACCTTGGAGGCTTAATGGAAGTGTACGTCGACGACATGCTGGTAAAGACCAAGAAAGAAGTCAATCTCTTGGCAGACCTCTCACAAGTCTTCGACACCATAAGGTTACACGGGATGAGACTAAATCCCTCAAAGTGTGCCTTTGCAGTAGAGGCAGGAAAATTCCTAGGGTTTATGCTAACACAAAGAGGGATTGAAGCTAATCCCGACAAGTGTAGAGCTATCCTGGAGATGAAAAGCCCGACCTGTTTAAGAGAGGTCCAGCAGCTGAACGGCCGACTTGCAGCCCTCTCCAGATTCTTGGCAGGATCAGCACTAAAATCCCTTCCACTGTTCGCCTTATTGAGAAAGGGATGTCAATTCGAATGGACTCCGGAATGCGAGGAGGCGTTCCAAGAGTTCAAAAGATTCTTGAGCCAACCTCCTATTCTAACCCGACCCATAGCTGGGGAAGACCTCGTCCTATACTTATCTGTAGCAGACAAGGCCGTCTCGTCGGCCCTGATAAGAGAAGATGAGGTCGGACAGCACCCAGTATATTTCATCAGTAAAGTTCTACAAGGCCCTGAGCTAAGGTACCACAAACTAGAGAAGTTCGCCTACTCCTTAGTAGTAGCCTCACGAAGGCTACGACCTTACTTTCAAGCTCACACAATAAGAGTTCGCACGAACCAACCTATGAAGCAAATCCTCCAAAAGACGGATGTTGCAGGGAGAATGGTTCAGTGGGCAATAGAACTCTCCGAGTTCGACTTGAAGTATGAAACTCGGACGGCGATTAAAGCCCAGTGCCTCACCGACTTTATTGCGGAATACGCGGGAGAACAAGAGGAAAGACCAACTACATGGGAACTCTATGTAGATGGCTCCTCAAACAAAACAGGGAGCAGTGCAGGCATAATATTGGTGGACGAAAGAGGGACCCAAATAGAGGTTTTCCTCAAATTTGAATTCTCAGCTTCAAATAATCAGGCAGAGTATGAAGCCTTGATTGCTAGATTGAAGCTGGCGGAAGAAGTCGGTGCTACAAAAGTGATGATATACAGCGATTCGCAAGTAGTAACCTCCCAGATAAGTGGAGAGTATCAGGCGAAGGACACAAATATGAAAAGGTACTTGGAAAAAACTCTGGAACATCTTGGGCGCTTTGCAGAAACCGAGGTCAAATACATAACTCGGGATCTAAATAGCAGAGCAGATGCCCTATCCAAGTTGGCAAGTACCAAGCCAGGAGGGAATAACAGAAGCCTGATCCAAGAAACTCTCCAGAAACCCTCCGTGGTAAAAGTAGAAGACAAACAAGAGGTCCTTGAGATAGTCGGATTAAACCTCGGTTGGATGAACCCCTTGGTCGAATACATGAAATTCGACATCCTCCCCAAGGAGGAGAAAGAGGCTAAGAAGATCCGAAGGGAAGCATAACATTACACTCTGGTGAGAAATATCCTCTACAGAAGGGGGATATCAACACCATTATTAAAGTGTGTACCGACCTCAAACCACCGAAGTGTTGGAAGAAGTCCACAGTGGGATCTGCAGAAATCATCTCGGAGCAAAGTCACTAGCCAGGAAAGTGATCCGAGCTGGATTCTACTGGCCGACCTTGCAAAAAGATGCCACAGAATTTGTGAAAAAGTGTCAACCATGCCAGATGCATGCAAATTTCCATGTGGCTCCCCCGGAGGAGCTCATCAGTATCACTTCTCCATGGCCTTTTGCAAAATGGGGAATGGATTTGTTAGGACCTTTTCCCCAGGCGCCAGGACAAGTCAGATACCTGATTGTGGGAATAGATTATTTCACAAAGTGGATAGAAGCAGAACCACTGGCCACCATCACCGCACAAAGAAGTCGGAGGTTCCTCTACAAAAATATCATCAAGAGATATGGGATACCTCATTCCATTACTACAGATAATGGAACCCAATTCACCGACTCTACCTTTAGAAGCCTAGTAGCCAGTATGAAGATCAAACACCAGTTCAGCTCGGTGGAACACCCGCAAGCCAACGGGCAAGCCGAGGCAGCCAACAAAGTCATACTGGCAGGGCTAAAGAAAAGATTACAAGATGCAAAAGGAGCCTGGGCCGAAGAGCTCCCACAAGTGCTATGGGCTTACAGGACAACCCCCCAATCCGCCACTGGAGAAACACCCTTCCGACTAGTCTATGGCGTAGAAGCCATGATCCCAATAGAAGTCAATGAACAAAGCCCAAGAGTGATTCTCCATGACGAGATCGGAAATATACAGGGGCATAAAGAGGAGCTCGACTTGCTTCCCGAGGTCCGAAAAGAAGCAGAGATAAGAGAAGCAGCGTTGAAACAAAGGATGACTACAAGATACAACAAAAAAGTCATTCGAAGAGCATTCACCCCAAGTGACTTAGTCTTGATCAGAAACGACATTGGAGTCAACAAATCAGGAGAAGGAAAGCTCGCTGCAAACTGGAAAGGACCATACAAAATCAATGAGGTCTTAGGAAAGGGCTATTATAAAGTAACCAACTTGGACGGCACCGAGTTACCAAGGTCGTGGCATGCTTGTAATATGAAAAGGTACTATAGCTAAAAGCGAACTCTACTCCCTGATGTACTCTTTTCCCAACTTCATGATTTTTTCCCAAAACCAAAGGGTTTTTTCTGGAGAAGGGTTTTTAACGAGGCATCATAGTAGAGGCTAAGGGAAATAGACTGTCAAAAATCCTTAGTAGCAATAAAGTACCTCCCCAATTAATAAAGATCTTTTTATCTTACAAATATCTCTTAAATTCCTTTGTTGTTTTCTCTTTCTACGAAACGCACCGACTTAAGCTCGACAAAACGTGAAAATTCCATGAACCGACCTAGATGGTCATCAGGATAAAACGACGAGGTACAAGTCGGTCTAAAGAGGTTATAAAAGGTGATCGTAAGAAACTCGGAAACGTTCTGACTCACAAGTCAGAATGAAAAGACCGAGTAGAAACAGAAAACGAATCGCAAAAATAACCTAAGTCATAAAAACTCAATAAGACAAAATTGAGTACTAGGAATAACGAAAGAGATAGGAAAAAACCCAAGAAAAATTAAAAGGCTGTTCTAAAGATCCTTGAAACTAAAAGGTTCAAAAAGACAGACAAGCCAAAGAAAAGGTTTTCCAGAAAAGATCAAGGGGAATTCGAAAAATCAGAAAAGCATGCACGCATAAAGTAACTTAAACCCTCATCCAAAAAGGGTACTTATTTTTAACTTAAACCCTTATTTAAAAAGGGTATTTTAAATATTTTGTTTACGGCCTTATAAGGCCAAAAGCAAATTGTTCAAAACATCACCACCAACACAAATAAAGAAGTTTAAAAAAGGGGGGACCCACAGGCCGGGCCCCAAAATAGCCAACAAATTACTTTTTAGGAAGAAGAGTAGACGGATCACCACCACCAGAGTCAGGAAGAACGCCGCTAGGACCAGGAAGAGAGGCATCCATAGGAGAGGAAGTCGGAGGAACAGTAGAAGAGCTCGGAGCGTCCTTAGGACGAGGAGGGGACTCTATGATCTTCTGCCCTCGAGTCTTCAATTCTGACTCGGAAACAATCACAGGGGTAGGAGGATCCACAATGGCACCGTCGATGACGACTTTGTCGGGATCTAAAGGAGAAAGGTCCAAGTCAGGAGCAATGACTCCGACCTGCTCCTTAAAGACCCTCCAAGCCTCCTCGGCGCCATCAGCGATAGAGTCCTCCAACTCGGCATAGGCCTTCCGAGAATTCAGCAGATCATTCTTCACAGCCACAAGATCTTCAAATAACTTTTGATAGCTGCCCTGCGCTGTTTTCCTCAAGTCCACCTCCATGTTGCATTGGGCTTGCAACTTCCTCCCCTTCTCCCGAAGATTATCTCTCTCCTCCTTCAGGTTGGCGACTTCCTCCTTCAACTCCCTCTCATGCTCTTGATATATACGAAGCCTTCCTTCCAGCTCCTCGACCCTCGAGGTCATCCCTAAAGAGCTGAGAGGAGCCTTCTCAAAAATATCCAAGAGTTTGCCACAAACCCCCGCCACCTTGAGACTCTCTTCAACCAGAGTGGTAAGGTGGTGACGAACAGACACATCATCCATGCTTATACGAGCTTGGGGTAGATGTTCTTTCGGACGAATGCAAGAGCATCCGCCTTCACCTCACCAGAAGAGCCAGACTCTAAGGTCTTGCGCTTCTTATTCTCTGGCTCAGGAGAAGGTCGGGCAGAGGGGGCGGCTGAGAGAAAGTTGAAGAAGAAATCACGATGGGCTGAGAGGGAGTCCCAACGTTCCGAGGAGGAGGAGGAGGAGAGATAACCGCCCTGGCGCTACCAGTCCTGGCGCGAGACCTTGCTTTAGCCTCCTGGACCCTTTGGTAAGACTCCTGAGTGTTTGCCTTTGCCACCTCTGAAAAGACAATAACAGATAGATCAGACAAGTCGGAAAGGTCAGTCAGACAAGTCGAAAATCTAACAAACAAATAAAAGCTACCTAGCTGTGCCTGGACAAAGGTCGGAGACCCCTGGAGAAACTTTTTTGTGTCCAAGTATGGGGCCCTCCCCCACACTTCTCGGAGGAACCCCACAATGGCTGCTTCTACCTCATCCAGGTCATCCAGACCATATTTCTCGCAGGGGGAGGCCTCCAGCCAGTATAAAGGAAATCGGGGAGAAGAATTATCATCCAGAAAAAAGGGATGGTGACCCTCTACGGCTTGAACTTTGAAAAAATAATTTTTAAAGTCATGGAAGGATTCGTCAAAAAGGGTAAAAACTCTCCGACCCTGTATGGCTCGGAAAGACACCCATTGTTGCTTATTGTTTAGCCCACTGAAGGGTTTGGTCATATGGAAGAGATAGAAAAAAATCTTCAAAGAAGTCGGGAACTCCAAAGCTTGGCTAATAAATTGATAAATTTTCAAAAAACCCCAAGAGTTGGGGTGAAGTTGGGTAGGGGCAACTCGGCAGTGATGCAAAACAGATATCTCAAAGTTTGAAAAAGGAAGAAAAACACCCAAACGGGTGATCATACACTCATACATAAAGAAAAAATGAGGGGCCGCCTCATTGACCCTCCCAAAGCAAACCCGGTCTTCAGGACCCGGGACTAGCAATTCATACTTCGGCTCGTCATCCTCAGAAGTACAAATTCTGTGGTGAGTGTGAAGGTTGGTGATAAACTCAGTATCGACTGAGGGTTCCTCCCCTAGGACCGTGACATCAACCCATTGAGAAAGGATATCTACGGAAGCCATTTCTTTTTCTTAAAAAGGTAGCAAAAAACCTACAAGGAAAAAAGAAAAGGAAAATAAAAAACACGGTCTCTAAAGGAGGAAATACGGAACTGAAGTATACAAACCAACCTATCTACAAAATGAAGGCATGCAAATAGAAAAGCATGTTACAAAAAGAACTAACCTTTATCCGAAAATGAGGGTTGGAGAAAACGAAAGCCTTCGAAAATGCAAAAATACAGCACGAACGAATGAAAGGGAAATTTGAAAATCGCAGAAACGAAACAATGAAAGAGAGGGAAAGTATTTATAAGTACGTTAGGGGCACAATGGTAAAAACGGGGCAGTCATTAATGAAAATGCACCGTTACCAAGACCATCAATCCTTACGCACATCCCTAACGGACACGACGCTTGATTAGACGTAACTGTCAGAACCAAAAGGTCACAAAAGTCACGTCGGTTTCGAAACATAACGTCGGTCACAACCCCGAGTAGTATACTCGAACCCAAATCTTAAAGAGAAATTGGGCTCGAGTAGGGGCACTGTTCATATCCTGGCCCAACGATTAAGGCCCAGGGTCCAAGTAAAAAGGCCCAACCCAAAGGGTTGACCTCACCTTTCACCAGATCAGCCACTACGAAGTCGGTACTCATCTCGACTTACTCTAAAGAAGTCGGGAACGAGGGTTAGCTAGCAGATAAGCACTCATTTGAATGAGCAACTGCCCCTAGAATCTCTCTAACCACTTCCACGAGTCATATCTTAACTTTCCTAAGATAAAGGGACGGTTAACACCCTAGAAAAGTGGCACTACTCCAACGGTGGTTATTGGATCACCACTATAAATACACTAACACCCTTCAGGTATCTCTAAGTCCCAATACTCTCTAAACCTGCTAACACTCTTGCTGACTTAGGCATCGGAGTGTCCTTGCAGGTACCACCCCCCATTCACCCATACTCACAAGTCGGACGGAGGCCTTCAAGGCGCAGACCCTCTCAAAGGCTTCCTCCCCCAAACGATTGGGCCAACCAACGCCATCCAGCCCATTAATCTCCGGTTACCTACCGTAACACTTATCATTTAAAAAATATCATTTTCCAAAATTCTATTTTTAAACTTAATTTTTCAAATACGATTTTTTTTTATTTAGGGCGAGTTAGCCGCACTCTATATCTTTTTATAGAGTTCGTTTGACCTACCGAACTCTAAAATTTTTATAGAGTTTGTCTAACCCCGGCGAATTTCACTCGAATTTTTTAAAACCAACAAAACTCAAATTTTTAAGCCATTATCATCGTCTACAAGAGTACATAGGAGTACACAAAAATATACCGATAACAAGCATGGCTTTTTCAACGTTAATGGCAACAATTATCATCGTTTCCAGAAATACGCAGATACACAAGAATAAGACATATTTAACCAGGATTTTTTCTTATTATAAATTAAAAAAAAAAACCTATTATTTTTCCAATATTGTTGTGTACTCCTATGTACTTCAAGAACTTGAGTTAGCCATTTTTTTTAGAACTTGAAGTGAAATTCGTCGGGGTTAGGCAAACTCTATAAAAATTATAGTGCGGCGAACTTGCTTTGCATAAAAAAAACTCGTATTTGGGAAATTAAAGTTAAAAATGGGGTTTTCGAAAATAATAATTTATTGAGGGGTAACAGAACCAATCGATTGAATTAACTAAAACCAGATTACTTTGATGATTTCAATCGATTGGGTAATATGACCAATCGATTGAATAAGAAAAATGTCACATGCCTTGCAAAATTCAATCGATTGTGTATCAATTCCAATCGATTGAAGTTTGGGAAGCCTCAATCGATTGGTTTGTGCATCCAATCGATTGAATTTTTAACAAAAACAATTTTTCCAACCCAATACGTATGTAATTGGATCAATGATAAAATTATAATCGATTAAGATTGTAAAATATTTATTACCATTAATGGAAGATCTAATTTATTATTGTTTTAGTTTTTGATTCTCAATAAACATGATAGATGAATGATAAAAAAAATAATTTATAAAATAAAAAATAGATTTTATAATTAAATAATATATAAAGGACTAATTTATAATTAAAATTAAATAAGGACTATTTAACCATTATTAAAAAACTTAAAAAACATGTTTTGTTATGGGATCATTTAATAGTCCAAACGTTCTGAGACCGTCGAATCCTTTGCCTACTCACTACATATATTTGTGAGTACTGTACTCTTATTATATGTATAATTTTTTTTTAAAAATTATTTTGTGAAATTAAAAATTAAATTTTTTATTTATACTATTATTTAATTTACCATTAATTATTTATTTCACAATTATTATTTTAGATAAATATTAGTTTTACTATATATTTTCATATATTATTATGTAAAGATAAATTAAATTTGTCAAATACAATATCAATTAATTAATATTTAGTACTAATTATTTATTATATTATTTTATTTTAATGAATCAACTCTCTATTCATAATATCCTTCATTTTATTAGGTCACATTTTGTTTTACATGATTAACTATTTTTATTTTATTTTAAATTTTTGTTTACAATCTTAATTATGTTTTACAAGCTCAAAATTGAAATTAAAATTTTTAATCAGATTTAATCATTAAATGAGAATAAATGAATATCATTTTAAAATAAAATACTTTAAAATATATTTGATAGATAAAATTTAAAACGTAAAATGAAGAGAAAGCTCTAACAAATACCCAAATCGAAGCTATTGAGAGCCCTTCTCCCTCTGCTTAGCTTTGATCCCTTTCTTTGAATTCTTTTTGTTGCTTGAATCTCAGATCCCCATTTTCTCTTTTCTGCCATCTCATTTCTTCCTTGTCCCTACCTCGTGTGAATCTGCCGCTACAATAATCTCCTGGCAATCTCATTCTTTCTTCTCCGATCCTTTGGTGATGCTGAAATTAGGGACGAATCTGATGAGAGGTTGAGAAGCTCGATAACTCCTTGAGTTTGGGTTTCTTCACCGACGCTGAGTTTAGGACATGCATTGCATTAGGGAGATGTGTGTGATCTTCTTAGTGGCTGGGCTTCCAAAAGGCACTGCCTTTAGCCACACAATAATGTTACTGATGCAAAGTTGTTGCACAAATTGGGCAGAGATTTGTGACAAACTCATTTCTTCATGGCAAGAATTGTATTCGGCTTTCAGATTCTCGGATTTCTCTATTCTGATTTCCCCGAGCAAAGTTGCACGCGATGAATATTTCTGGTATGGTTCCCACCATTTTTCCCATTTTTTACTTAAATATTTTCCCTCTAATTTGGTCAAAAAGATTTTAACTGTTCCCTCTAATTAATTTGGTGCAGCACAAAATCACACCGCTAGAGAATTGGGAAAATCTTTTTTTCAGATTATTTTCTTTTCTTATCCTCTTTCAATTCCTGTGAGTATCATGTTTTTTTTATATTTTTGTAAATACAATTTCTGCAAGGATTATACTCAAATTTTTTTCTTATACTTCTTCTTGTCATCTTTGTAATGTTTGTTCCTGAGTTATGAAATAGATTTCCTTCATTTGTTGTTATTAGGTTGTTGAGTGCTTTCTCCTCTTAGTAGATAGGTTGTTGGGAAGAACCTGCTATTTCTTGTGCTCTTGATGCATGTGTTTGGAGCCTTGTTGTACATAACTCATGCTGAATTTTCATCTATAATCTTTCAATACTTTTATCACCATCAAGCTTTTGGTTAATTGTTCCTTAAATCTTTCCTTTCAACATGTGGTTCTTTGGTGATGCTACATTAATGAAAAGAAGAATATGATATGTTACGATATCTTTTCCTTCATGTATTTGTGAAAATAGTATTAGTTTATCTATTACGTACATTATTTTCATACATTTATGATGGTCTTTCTGAATTTGTTGAAGATTTATAGTGCATGCTTGCTGTTGATTCTAATTTTATTTGAAAATAATGTCAAATTCTAATTAAAGTGATAAAAGCTGCATAGTATTTAAAACTTGAATTATTACATATAAGAAAAAATAATGGACAACCTTTAATTTGCAGATTCAATTTTTAATGTTCAAATACATTAAAAATACTAATAAAAAATATTGATGCAGAAACTTTCTATACCTACTTTTGTTTTTTTATTCATAATGCACTTCTTAATATTTAGGTGATCCAAGATGGCAATTCTATCTGAGCATGGTGATACATCATTGCCTCAAGTCTCACAATCTTGTTGCAAATCTTCAAATTGGATTGCTGTGGAAGAAAGTGAGTTTTTCGAATGCTGTGGAAGCATCAAATTCGCTAAGGAGATGGCTTCTGCTTCTCTTTTCTCGTCGTTGCAACACGCACTCGATGTTGCCTCTGACGTTTGGCGTAATAAGATCAATATCCATTCCTAGCTAGTAGCTCTCAATTCTCACACGAATATCTCTGAAAAATCACCCTTCTATCGTGCATCCTACGATAGTGCTTCATCAACTATTATGAATTCTACTCTTAAGGTTTGCTACGTTTACCATTCTTTTTGCGTTTTGTTATTTAATTGAAGATAATCCTTTAAATGTTACCTGGATTATGATTCGTTTGAGCATGTGGAATCTGGTAAGGTTCAGTTTTCCATACTTTACGAAAGATTTTAATTGGGATACTGATGTGATACTAATAGATTTGAAGGTAATTTTAAAAAAGAATTTATTTTCCAAACACTATAAATAGCACTGTTAATTGAATTTTAATCATTACATTTGTCTTTGTAGATGAGTATTACAAATAAGCCAGCATGTGAGTTCCACTAGGCATGTCGAAAGCAATTCACTATCGTTGAACAACTTATTGCAAAGTTTTTTCGAAAGAGAGGGTACGTTCGTTCTAAAACTGAATTGCTAATAATCCAAGCTGTTGTAAAAGACTTTGATTTGAATAAAAAGCCATATCTTATAGATGATTTGGATCCTATTGCGCGTGACAAAGCTCGGCGATTTTGTGAAATATGGTGTCCAGGAGAATACTATATTTGATGTACTTTTGTTGAACATAACTGTAACTCTTTTATTTTCCAGTTTTATCTAAGCTTAGTATTTTGGTTTAATGATATTTTTTATTTTTGACTGAACATGTTTGTCTACTAATAATTGGTTGTTATGACTCCTCTGAAAAGCAAGTCTTCCATTCTAAGAGTTAATACAATTCTTTTAAAAATAGCATCCTCGTCCTCTAGACTGTCTATAAACTAATGTGCCTGTGCCTCTGAAACACGTTAGTATGATTGTTGCTATTTAAAGACGCTAATTGAAATAAAATTAATAATACAATATTAGACAAACAGACACACAAAATAAAAGGAAGGAATGAATAAAGAAAAGACAAGCTGCATAATCTCTCATCCGAGTTAAGCACATCACTTGAGTTGTCCTCCTCATGAATGAATTTTGAGTCAATATATCAATTTAATATTTATTATAAAACAAGTAAAATTCGGCAGCTTAAAAATAATATACACATTATATTTAAGTTTTATTCTAATTAATAATTAAATATGTATTTAATTAAATTAAATATCAATATTTAAGAACATTCAATTTGAGAATTTTAAGATTTTAAATTTAAAATTTGTTAAAAAAAAAAGGATAACGGTAACAGAGAAGAATAAAAGAATGACCAACAGATAATATAGATGAAGATAATTCAAATCATTCGTTACCTAGTCATATAGCTAACTCTTTGCTTAACTAATTCCTATAAATATGCATCATATCAACATTATATAAGAACTGATACTTCTCATTCATTTGTATATTCTTGTTATTTGTTCATTCACATTTCAATAGAAGAATATATTGGATTTCATTAATATTAGTTTGCTATCTTGCTACTGTTATAAAGAAAAATTAAGAGTGCGACCGAGATTATCGAGACCAGAGACAAAGGTAAATTATTTAACAAAATTATACCTTACTTTATATGATTTAACTATACTTAATGTATTTTTGGACTCATGTATAGCCTTTTCTCTATTGTAGGACATTGAAGGTGAAATTATTCAAGATAAATAAAATGTGTAGCCTTTTCTCTATTTTCTGATATTTGATATTTTGTTCCTTTTGCATCACTACTCTCAAATAGGTACCATACTTGTATTCTCGGATATATATTACCGTACTCATAGTAGCCCGAACTTGACTGAAAATTTTTTAAGGGGTAAAAATTTTAACATAAAAATCATGATAAAATTTTTTATATTAAAATGAAATTTATAAATAAAATTTATTTTTTTATTACTAATATCATAAAAAAAATAAATATCTACAAATAAAAATTATAAAGTACTATTTAATGGTACTCAGTTTCTGAGAGTTTTAAAATCTTCAGAATCAGAATTAAGTCTTTTAACAATTTTTTTTCAATGTAAATAACCAAAAAACATAAAGAAAAGGATTTTTCTTGCAAATTCTTCTATCAACTTATAAAAATATAATAATATCAATACTTATTTAATATTAAATAAAGATTAAAATATAAAATAACACTAAATTATTTAAATAAAAAATACCTAAGTCGAATAAAAAAGTTACCGAATCTTCTTAGATTTGATTTTGTTTGTTTTTTTGTTATTAGTTTTCTTGTTATATACTAGATGATTTTATAGTGTTTAAAGAAGCTAACATCGGCCTTCAACAAACAACGTATTTTATATGAGAGTAACAAAATTAAGCCAACTTACATAAATTATTAGTATTTTTATGAAAAGTTTCGGGGCCATAACCCTCCATTGTGAAACTAATGTGGTATCTCTGTATATTCATTATAAGTACTTGTTAGACTTTTTCGCAACCTCAAATGTCCTTATACAACATCATTGTCTAATAAAAATAATTGGATTTACTTCTAAATAAATCAGGCTATCACTTTAAGTGAATTTTATGGTGTCTATATTGCTTTACTTTTTCTTTCATATATAACGTATTGATAAACCACTATTTTACGGTTTATTTTGTGCTCAATTGAGTGGATTTTATCAATTTTTCATACACTTATCCATACAAAATGCATGGTTTTATAATTTCCTTCTTGATTTTGTGCTATGATTGAAAACATGCTTCTCTTAAATTTTACTATGTTTAATCCTCTCTTATTACCATTCGATGCCTTGATATGTGTGTTAAGTGATTTCAGAGATTACAGGATAGGAATGGCTTAGAAGACAGAAAGGAAACATACAAAAATGGAAAAAAAGCACAAAAATGGAGTTTTGAAGAAAATGGCAGCGACGCGCACGCGTGGACGACGCGAACGCGTGCCTAGCGCAAAATGGCAGCGACGCGTACGTGTGGACGACGCGGACGCGTGCCTTGAGCAGAATGCAAATGACGCGTACGCGTGACAGACGCCACGTGCAGAAATTGCAGAAAACGCCCCCAGCGATTTCTGGACCCCTTTTCGACCCAAATCCAAGCCCAGAAACACAGAATATAAGCCAGAGAATAGGAAAATCAAAAGAGGAGGAATTGATACAACTTTCATATTTACAATTTTGGTTTTAGATGTAGTTTTAGAGAGAGAGAGGTTCTCTCCTCTCTCTTAGGAATTAGGATTAGGATTTAGGATTTCTATTATGATTAGGATACTTCTCTTCAATCACAGGTTCAATGTTCCTTTAATTTATTTTCTACTTTTATTTATTCTATTACTTTAATTGTTATTTATCTTTCCAAATTGGCTTATGAACTTTTCCATGTTAAGATCTGAATGTTCTATTTAATATAATTTGAGGTATTTCAGAATTAAGATTGTTTTATTCTATTTATCATATAAATAATTTAGATTTTTCTCCTTTTGGTTTTGGTTAAGTAATTGGTAACACCTGAGTTGATTGAAAATTGGGATTGCTGATTGATTTGGATCGCTCTAAAGCTAGTCTTTCCACAGGAGTTGACTAGGACTTGAGGATCAAATTGATTGGTCCACTTGACTTTCCTTTATTTAGTAAGGGTTAACTAAGTGGGAGTAAAATCCAATTCTCATCACACCTGATAAGGATAACTAAGATGGGATTTCCGGTTCTCATACCTTGCCAAGAGTTTTCTTTATAATTATTAATTTATTTTTCTTGTCATTTAAATTTACTTGTTCCTTATTTCAAAAACCCAAAAATATCTCTTTTTACATAACCAATAATAAATCATACTTCCCTGCAATTTCTTGAGAGACAACCCGAGGTTTGAATACTTCAGTTATAAATTTTATTGGATTTGCTTTAGTGACAACCAAAGTTTTTGTACGAAAGAATTCTCTGTTGGTTTAGAAACTATACTTACAACGCGATTATTTTTATAAAATTCTCTACTGGCAGAAACCCGATCGTCAAAATGGTGCCGTTGCCGGGGAGTTGCAATAGTGTGCTAGATTATTAATTAGTGTACATATTTTTATTTTATTTGTATATTTTATTTTTTTATTTTATTACCATGTGCTATATGTTTCTTTCATTAAATGACGCGTTCACTGCCTTATCCGAGCTTAGCTACATTTGATCCTGAAATTGAAAGAACTCTTTCACGTATTAGGCGAGCTCGGCGTAGGATAGCCTCTGAGGGTGGTGAAGTGATTGTTATCAATTCGCCAGTCTCATCTAAGGGCGAATCTGAACCGCCATCTGAGAGCGAAACAAGCTCCTTTACTACTAATTCAGTTAATTCTCGTGCAGATAGAATGGCAGAACCTAGGAGGATTACTCTCCAGGAGGCAGGAGCCCCAGATTTTACACTGCAGCCTTATCAAGTGCATCATCCAACTCTGGCTGCAGATTTTGAACTAAAAATTGCACTAATCAACTTGATGCCCAAGTTTCATGGCTTACCTGCTCAGGAGCCTATCAAGCACCTAAGGGGTTTTCAGACAGCCTGTTCTACTGTTAGGCATCATGGTGCAGATGAAACTTCTATTCTGTTAACCGCCTTCCCGTTTTCTCTTGAGGGAAAGGCAAGGGAGTGGTACTACTCCCAACCTGAAGCAACTGTTACCAACTGGGATACGCTCAGGAGAGAATTTTTGAAAAAATACTTTCCAGCTGAAGTCACAGATAGACTGAGGAAAGAGATCTCCTGCATTGTTCAAGGAGAATCAGAGACTCTTTATGAGTACTGGGAGCACTTTAAGAACCTTATAGACGCATGCCCCCATCACATGATTGACAGACTAGTGTTGATCAGCTACTTCACACAAGGCATGAAGCCTCAGGATAAAACTACACTGGATGGTGCTAGTAATGGTTCTATGAAAAAGTACAAGACCGCAGATGAAGCATGGCAACTGATCAGCGATTTAGCTGAGTCCACTAGGAATCACAGGCACAGGCACAGCCACTCAAAAGCTGTTGCAGAGGTTTCCTCTAGCATTGAGACCACTGCTCTTACACAGAGTATATGTGAAATGACCAACCTACTTAAGCAAATGCAGTTGAACCAACAACAACAAGCTCAGCCTCACCCATCACAACAGAGCCAACAGTTAGTTCCCCAAAGAGTATGCAGAATCTGTGCTGATTATAGTCATTATACTGATGAATGTCCGCAGCTCCAACAAGAAGACAACACTGTGGTAGCTACTCATAACTTCTATGACTGCCCAAATCAAGGATACAATCAACAAGGCGGCAATTACAACCAAGGTGGAAACCATAACCAAGGATGGCTGGAGGGACAGCTATAACAGAGGAGGCAGAGATAACAATGGAAACCAGAGGTGGAATAACAACAACAGGCAGCAGAATCAGAATCAACCTTACAGAGCACCTCACCTACGACAATCTCAAGGACCCCAGCATAACCAACAACAAGTTCCCCAGATCACCTATCCTAATTCCTCATCAAATAACGAGATGCTTCGTTCTCTTGCACAAGGACAACAAGATATGCAGACACAGCTAAACTCTACTTTAAATGGTCTGAATGCCACTTTACAAGCTCTCGCCTCCAGGATAGATTCATTACCTAATCCCATTAACCAACCTTTAAGCTCCAGTAAAATTTCTTCTCAACCCTTACCTAACCCCAAGGGTGGCATCAACGCCATTACTTTGAGGTCCGGAACCACACTGCAAGAGAGGAACCATGAGGAGCCAAGCCTACCAGAACACGTCCCCGTAGAGGATGTGGTGGAAGTGGAAGATGCTGAAGAGGAAGACATAGTTGAAGAAGAAGCAGTTCAACCAAGGAACGGAGAAGCAAAGGAAGCTGAAGCTGTACAGGACGCCATTCCTATCCCATTTCCACAACTTGCAAGGAAGCCTAGAAAGCATATGGAACTTGATCCCAAAATGGTAGAAATTTTCAAAAAGGTTGAGGTAACTGTTCCCCTTTTTGATGTCATTCAGCAGGTACCTAAATATGTAAAGTTTCTAAAAGATTTGTGCATACATAAAGATAAAATTAATGAATTAGAAACTATTCCTTTAGGTAGTTCTATATCTGCTTTAATGGGAGGTATACCTGAAAAATGTAGTGATCCAAGTCCATGCATGGTTAACTGTACCATTGGAGGTGTAATATTTTCTGAGTGCATGTGTGATTTAGGAGCGTGTGTTAGTATAATGCCATTGTCTATATATGATACTTTGAGGCTCCCTCCCTTAAAAAGGTCGGCAGCTCGTTTTGTGTTAGCAGATAAAAGCATTATTACAGTAGTTGGAATTGCTAAAGATGTATTAGTGAGCATTAAGGGGCTCACATTTCCCATTGACTTCTATATCTGGAAATGCCCCCTAATGACTCAGGAAGACCATCATCAATCCTGCTTGGAAGACCATTCCTATAGACTTCAAAGTTCAAGCTGGATGCATTCTCAGGAACTTACTCCTTTGAGATAGATGGCAGAACAATGAGTTTCAGTTTAAATGAAGCTATGAAGCACCCTCCAGAAGATCATTCTATCTTCCAGTGCGACATCATTGATGAAACTGTAGCTGAAGTTCACCAAGAAGAAATAGAAGAGAAGCATATGGAGCAAGGTCCAAGTGTGGGGATACCTTCTGAACACAATGAAGACACTTTGCCATTATCACTAGCCCCGAATGATCCAGAGCCTAGCCAAGAGCCTAAACCAGAATTAAAGCCCCTTCCTCCACACCTCAAGTATGCTTACCTTGAGGATAATCAGAAATTTTCAATTATCATTGCAAGGGAACTTACTTCTCAATAAGAAGAGCAACTGCTCAGTGTACTTAGAAAACATAAGAAAGCAATTGGATGGAGCTTGGCGGATATAGTAGGCATCAGTCCTCAAGTTTGTGAGCACAAGCGGATATAGTAGGCATCATGGAGAGTTTGCATTGACTATAGGCGTCTCAACCAAGCCACTCGCAAGGATCATTACCCCTTGCCATTCATTGATCAGATGCTTGATCGTCTGTCAAGTAAATCCCATTATTGCTTTTTAGATGGTTATACAGGATATTTTCAAATTCATATAGCTCCTGAAGATCAGGAGAAGACCACTTTTACATGTCCCTTTGGAACGTATGCTTATAAAAGAATGCCTTTTGGCTTGTGTAATGCACCTGCTACTTTCCAAAGATGCATGATGAGTATCTTTTTAGATCTTATTGAGAACTGTATGAAAATTTTTATGGATGATTTTAGCGTATATGGTGATTCATTTAGCCTTTGATTGGATAGTTTATCTAGAGTATTAGACAGGTGTGTTAGTACAAACCTTGTGTTGAATTTTGAGAAATGTCACTTTATGGTAAAACAAGAAATTGTACTAGGACATGTTGTGTCTAATACTGGCATTTTTGTAGATCCAGCAAAGGTAGATGTCATTTCTAGTTTACCTTACCTCTCCTCCGTGAGGGAAGTCCGTTCGTTCCTTGGCCATGCAGGTTTTTACAGGAGATTCATTAAGGACTTCAGTAAGGTAGCATTGCCTTTATCCAGATTGCTGCAGAAAGATATAGAGTTCGAGTTCAGTGAGGATTGCATGCAAGTGTTTGATAAGCTGAAGATTGCCCTGACTCAAGCTCCAATTGTGAGAGGACCATACTGGAGCCAGCCATTTGAAATTATGTGTGATGCTTCCAACCATGCAGTAGGAGTGGCGCTGGCTCAGCGCGAAGGTAAGGATCCTTTTGTAATTGCTTATGCGTCTAAGACTTTAGATGCTGCTCAATCTAATTACACTACTACTGAAAAAGAGCTTCTTGCTATTGTTTTTGCTTTAGATGAATTCCGAGCCTATTTACTTGGTACTAAGGTAGTAGTGTACTCAGACCATGCAGCTCTAAAATATTTATTAGCTAAAAAGGAGTCCGAACCAAGGCTAATACGTTGGATACTGCTGCTGCAAGAATTTGATTTAGAAATTAAGGATAGGAGTGGTAACTAGAATTTAGTGGCAGACCACTTGAGTCGCTGATAAACCACTATTTTATGGTTTATCTTGTGCTCAATTGAATGGATTTTATCAACTCTTTACCCACTTATTCATACTATTTGCATGGTTTTACATTTGCCTTCCTAATTATGTGCTATGATTGAAAACATGCTTCTTTGATCTTATATTTGCTTATTATTAATCCTCTCTTATTACCATTAGATGCCTTGATATGTGTGTTAAGTGATTTCAGAGATTACAGGACAGGAATGACTCAGAGGATGGAAAGGAAGCATGCAAAAGTGGAAGGAATACAAGAAGTTGGAGAAATTGCTAAGCTGTCTAGCCTGACCTCTTCGCACTCAAACGGCTATAACATTAGCTACAGAGGTCCAAATGATGCGGTTCTAGTTGCATTGGAAAGCTAACGTCTGGGGCTTCGATTTGATATATAATATGCCATATTTTTCCTGATGCTAGGTGACGCGACCGCGTGCTCAATGCGGCCGCGTTACAGTGACGAAAATCAGCGTGTTTGAATTCGCAACCAGCGAATTTTGGGCTGTTTCTGACCCAGTTCTCAGCCTAGAAAACACAGATTAGAGGCTATAAAGTAGAGAGATTGCATCCATTCATAATCAAGCTTTCATAATTCACTTTTCATAGATTTAGATGTAGTTTTTAGAGAGAGAGGTTCTCTCCTCTCTCTTAGGATTAGGATTTAGGATTTCTCTTAGTTTTAGGAGTGACTCTCAATCCCAGGTTCAATGTTCTTCAATTTATATTTCTCTTCTACTTTTAGATACTCTAATACTTTTATTTGTTAATTACTTATGTTGCCCATTTGATTCATAAATCTTTCATGTTAGATTGGATTGCTTTTATTAATATAATTTGAGGTATTTCAGACTTATGATTGCTCTCTTTAATTTATTAATGCTCTTTGTTTATCCAAATTATTTTCATTCAAGTAGAATTTTTTCCCTTTTGGCTTTGGTTGAGTCATTAGAGACACTTGAGTTATCAAACTCATTGTTGATTGAAAATTGGATTTCTTCATTTCATTAATTCAAGTTCCAATAACTCTAGCCTTTCCCAAGGAAAGACTAGGACCTGAGGAATAAAAATTAATTCATCCACTTAACTTACCTTCATAGTTAGAGATTAACAAAGTGGGAGAAAAATCCAATTCTCATTATAATTGATAAGGATAACCAGGATAAGACTTCCAGTTCTCATACCTTGCCAAGAATTTATTTTACAGTTATTTATTTATTTTTATTACTTTGAAAATATACATGTGCCCATTGCCCAAACTCCAGAACCCCAATTTACAAGCTCATAACCAATAATAAGAACATACCTCCCTGTAATTCCTTGAGAAGACGACCCAAGGTTTAAATACTTCAGTTATCAATTTTAAAGGGGTTTGTTACTTGTGGCAACCAAAACGTTTGTATGAAAGGACTTTTGAAGGTTTAGAAACTATACTTGCAACGAGGATTTATCCGCAAATTTCTAGACCACGCAAAAGCTCTCTCATCAGTCGCCTTGAGCACATTAAGGATGACTCCACTCCTATAAATGATACTTTCCCATTCGATAGCTTACATACAGTATCCAAAGTAGTTTCTTGGTATGCACCTGTAGCTAATTATCTAGTTAGCCACACTTTTCCTCCAAATTTCACTAAGCATCAAAGAGACAAGCTGAAAAGCGAGTCCAATTATTATATATGGGATGACCCATATTTATGGAGGTGTGGTGATGACCAGGTAATTAGACGGTGTGTACCTCAATCAGAATTCCAGTCCATTTTAGAGGCTTGCCACTCATCTGAGAGTGGAGGACATTTTGGCCCTCAAAGAATAGCTAGAAAAATTCTAGACTGTGGATTCTGGTGGCCCACTCTTTTTAAAGATGCTGCTGAATTTTGTAAATCTTGTTCCCCTTGCCAAAGGTTTGGTAATATATCCAAGAGGGATGAGATGCCTCAATAGATTATGCTTTTCTGTGAAATTTTTGATGTTTGGGGCATTGACTTCATGGGTCCATTTCCAAATTCTAATGGTTACTTTTATATACTGTTAGCTGTAGATTATGTTTCTAAATGGGTGGAAGCAATTCCTACCCATACTGATGATGCTAACACTGTTGTTTCCTTTGTTAGAAACCATATTATTTGCCGCTTTGAATCACCACGAGCAATCATAAGCGATCAAGACACTTACTTTTGTAACAGGAGACTAACAGGATTACTGAAGAAGCATGGGATAGTTCACAAAGTAGCAACAGCTTACCATCCCCAGAACAATGGGCAAGCATAAGTCTCTAACAGAGAGATAAAGCGTATTCTGGAAAAGATAGTAAAACCTCATAGGAAGGATTGGAGTGCCAGGCTACAAGATGCACTCTGGGCATATAGAACAGCGTACAAGACACCCATTGGGATGAGCCCCTTCCATTTGGTATACGGAAAGGCTTGCCACCTTCCAGTAGAGGTGGAACACAAGGCTTTCTGGGCTGTAAGGGAGTGCAACATGAATTTTGAGGAAGCTGGTGCTGAAAGAAAGCTGCAACTAGCAGAGTCGAAGAATCTTCACCTAGAAGCATATGACAACTCCAGGCGTTACAAGGAAAAGATGAAGGTTGTCCATGACAAGCACATAAAAAGGAGAGAATTCAGACCAAGAGAGTTAGTTCTTCTTTATAACTCCAGACTGAGGCTTATGCCAGGTAAACTGAGATCAAGATGGGAAGGTCCATATAGAGTAGAGAAGGCAGAGCCATACGGAGTTTTTCACCTGCGTCATCCTTCTAGCTCGAAATTCATCAAGGTCAATGGACATCGCCTAAAGCTTTACCATGGAGAAAAGATTAAGGACCAAAAAGAAATAGAGGTCTTCCTCTTGAAAGACCCACCAACAGAAGCAGAATGAGTCTGAAAAGCGTCCAACTTAAGGACGTAAAAAAGCAAAGTGCAAGGTGGGAGACAACCCACCATGGTATGATCGTTCAATTTAGTTTACTTTATTCTATTTTTGTTTTTGATAATGACTCTTCTCATAATCTCTGCATATAGCTGCATGTAGCCTACATTTGCATTTGCATTCTGCATATAAAAAAATAAAAAATAAAATAACGCACGCGAAGCGTAAGCGTTGCTGATGCGTCCGCGTCATCGTTGCGTTGGGAAGCAAAGAGAATTGAACAGAAAGTCACGCGAAAGCGTGGCTGGAGGCGTGCCTTAGGCACAAACATGCCCACGCGACCGCGTCGCTGACACGTCCACGTCATTTTGAAAATTAGCCTCCCCACGCGTCCGCGTCACCCACGTGAACGCATGCCCCTAAAAATCGACGTACAAGAGGTGTATGGCAGCAAGTTATGATGGAGCTGGGCTGGAATGATGCTGGAAGTACAAGCCCTATCACGCGAACGCGTGTCCTACACATCCGCGTCGTTTTCAAAATATGTCTATTCACGCGATCGCGTCACTGATGCGAATACGTCACCCTAAATTTTGGCAAATTGCATTTAAAACAGAGAGTTGCGCGAACGCACGGCTCCACTCGCGCCAAAAGCACAAATCAGACCATGCATCTGCGTCGCCTGAAAAATATCGCACACCACGCGACCGTGTGACTCACACGTCCGCGTCACATGCGGCGCACAGCTTATCCAGATCAGCCAAATATCATATCTTTTCTTCCCCAAATCCTAATTTTTCTTTTCCCTTTTTATTTCTTTCTTCTACCCTCCTCCTTCTTTATTCTTTCTCATTTTATACTTCCTATTTTTCACATACATTATCAAGGTTCTTTTCTTTCTCTCTTTATTTTTACTTTTCCATTTATTATTTTTATTAATGTTTTCTTCTTCTTTTTCTTTTTACTTTCATTATCTATATTTTCTTTTTCTTTTTCTTTCTTTTCTTTTTTTTTCCTTTAATTGGTGTTCGAAATTTAATTGAGTAATTATCTTCTTCTATATTTTGCTTGAGTTATTAAGGAATTGTTTGACAATTAATATTACTTCTTAAAGGGTTGCTTGCATGTTCAATTTAATACCTTCCATAACATCTTTATCATGCATGCTATGTGTTTGTGAAAAAGTCCGTATGGCATTGCACATTATTTTAAACTATTCTATTCTACTACTCTAATGCCTGTTTTTCACAAAACTCCTTTTATATTTTATTAATTAAATATAATTGTCAATACAAACAGATTGTTAGTTTGAAAGGGTTGGTAATCTAACTTGGACATTGAATGCTTGATCTATGCTACTCATGCCTTTGCCGGCATGCCAATAAACATCTTGCATTCATTTGCCCTCACATGCACTTGCTATATTTCTATTGATGAACTTTTCACATGGATTTGCGACCATATGTGAACGACATCCTTCTTTACCGTGCATTGATTATCACTTGTACCCTTCTCTTCCTTGCTCGAACCCTTAGCTTTACATGTTACTTTCTTTTTCCCTTTTCAGGATGGCCACCAAGAAGGGTAAAGAGAAAGCTACTCCCAAACAACTGGCAAGGAAAGGAACAAAAAAGAGCACTAGCTGCGGAGCCACCCGTCCACTTGTACATCTCAGCATGCACCGAGGAAGGTGCAATCTTTAAGTGTGGGGAGGTCGATACCGATCTCCATGGGTTAGTTATTTCCTTCTCAACACCAATGTTTAAATTTTCTTTGTTAAATGAGTTGTTGCATTTGCATGTTTGTTTGATTTTTGCGCATATTTTACCACTTGGTTGAAGTAATATTTTCTTTTTTAAGAAACTTTTTATAGCATTTCACTAATTTGAATTAAACTTTTTGAAAAACTTGTTTGAAAAAATTTTATTTTGGAACATGGTTTAGAGCTCGAACACACAAAACCAGTGAGATTTTGAGCCTACTTAATTGGTTGCATCTTATCAACCAATATTTTATTTTTTTTGGTGTGTGTTGTTCTCTCTAAAATTGTGATCTTTGTCTTGCTTGCTTCTATATTTCCATTGTTTGATGTATACATGCACTTATATGATTGAGGCCTTCGTTTCACTAAGCTTACACACCCATATGGCCTTACCCTTTCATTATCCTTTGCAAACCAATTTTGAGCCTATTTTACCCCTTTTATTCTTTACTTTAGCACATCATTAACTCTAAGCGAAAAAAAATAATGTCCTTAATTTGAATCCTTGGTTAGCTTAGACTAGTGAGAGTGCTCATGAATTAAGTGTGGGGAAATTGGGTTTGAAAACATTTGGTTTGAGAATTAAGTATGTTAGAATTTTCTGAAAATATGAAAGAATGTTGAGAATATGTTCATGCATTCAATACCTTAATCATATGCCTTGAGAAAAGAAAAAGAAAGAAAAATTCTAAAAAAAAAGAGAAAGAAAAAGAGAAAAAGAAAAGAAAAAAGAGCAAATAAATAAAAGGGGACAAAATGTCCCAAAGTAAATGGTGAAAGCAATGCATATGAGTTGTACTTGAAATTAGAATGCATGAATATGTGGAAAACATGGTTAATGGATAGTTAGATGTGGTATTATGATTACATGGATTGTCTAAGTTAGGTGAAAAGTTCAAGTTAATTAAGGATTCAGATTTTAGTCCACTCGGCCAAATACAATCCTACCTTGTCCCTAACCCCATTACAACCCTTAAAAGACCTCTTGATATGTGTATTTATGCATTAAATTTTTGTTGATTGGTAGAAGAAAAGCAAGCCATAGAAAGCAAGGTTAGTAGAGAATTGAGAGAGTCGAACCTTAAACACCTGAGCGATTAGAGTGCATACACTCCCAGTGAGGGTTCGATGCTCGATTCCTTGTTCCCGGCTTTCATGAGCTATCTTCTTCTTGCAAGTCTATTTATACTTCATTTTTGTGATTTGAATTAGTGAAATCCAGTTCATATTTGTTCTTAAAAGATTTGATTACTTTTAACCAAGTAGGTAAAAGCATTTTGCATATAGCTACATTCATACAGATAGGTTGCATTTCATACATTCGACCATTCCTCTTCACTCTTATAGCTTCTCTTGAGCTTAGCATGAGGACATGCTAATGTTTAAGTGTGGGGAGTTTAATAAACCACTATTTTATGATTTATATTGTGTTTAATTGAGTGGTTTTTATCAAGCCATTACCTACTTATTCATATGAATTGCATAATTTTATAATTCCTTCCTAGTATTGTTTATGGTTGAAAACTTGCTTCCTAGAAACCTTTAAACATTGGTGTTGAGAAGGAAATAACTAACCGAATCAAGAGGATCATCAAGGTCGATGTATTGCATGAGAAATATATGTTTGATTTTGTGCTCAATTGAGTGGTTTTTATCAACTCTTTACCCACTTATTCATACTATTTGCATGGTTTTACTTTTTCCTTCCGGATTTTGTGCTATGATTGAAAACATGCTTCTTTGGGCTTTAAATTTGCTATGTTTAATCCTCTCTTATTACCATTCGATGCCTTGATATGTATGTTAAGTGTTTTCAGAGATTACAGGGCAGGAATGGCTTGGAGGATGGAAAGGAAGCATGCAAAAGTGGAAGGAATACAAGAAATTGAAGGAACTGCAAAGCTGTCAGCCCTGACCTCTTCGCACTCAAACGGTCATAACTTGAGCTACAGAGGTCCAAATGAGGCGGTTCTAGTTGCGTTGAAAAGATAACATCCGGGGCTTCAAAATTATATATAATTTTCTATAGTGGCCGTAGAGCTAGGTGACACGAACGCGTGCTCCACGCAGACGCAACGCAGTGACAAAAAACCAGCGTGGCAGATTTCGCCCCCAGCGATTTTTGGGCTGTTTTTGACCCATTTTGTGGCCCAGAAAACACAGATTAGAGGCTATAAAGTGGGGGAATCAATCCATTCATGAATACAACAAGAAACAATATTCATAATACACAATTTTAGGTTTTTAGATGTAGCTTTTAGAGAGAGAGGCTCTCTCCTCTTTCTTAGGATTTAGGATTAGGATTAGGATTTATGATTTCTATTATGTTTAGGCTACTTCTCCTCAATTACAGGTTCAATGTTCCTTTAATTTGTTTTCTACTTTTATTCATTCTATTACTTTAATTGTTATTTATCTTTCCAAATTGGTTTATGAGCTTTCTATGTTAGATTTGAATTTATGTTTAAATGCAATTTGAGGTATTTCAGATTTATGATTGTTTTATTATATTTATGATTTATTTTCCCTTTTGGCTTTGGTTAAGTAATTGGTAACACTTGAGTTGTCAAACTCAGCAGTTGATTGAAAATTGGGAATTGCTGATTGATTTGGATCGCTCTAAAGCTAGTCTTTCCACAGGAGTTGACTAGGACTTGAGGATCAAGTTAATTAGTCCACTTGACTTTCCTTTATTTAGTAAGGGTTAACTAAGTGGGAGCAAAATCCAATTCTCATCACACCTGATAAGGATAACTAGGATAGGATTTCCAGTTCTTATACCTTGCAAGAGATTTTTATAATTATTAATTTATTTTTCTTGTCATTTAAATTACTTGTTCCTTATTTCAAAAAACCCAAAAATATACCCTTTTCCATAACCAATAATAAATCATACTTCCCTGCAATTCCTTGAGAAGACGACCCGAGGTTTAAATACTTCGGTTATAAATTTTATTGGGTTTTGTTACTTGTGACAACCAATCTTTTGTATGAAAGGATTCTCTGTTGGTTTAGAAACTATACTTACAACGTGATTACTTTTATAAAATTCTTTACTAGTAGAAATCCGATCGTGAAAAATGGCGCCATTGCCGGGGATGAAAAAGAGGATCATCAAGGTCGATGAAAAAGAGAAAGCTTTTCCAGCAAAGGAGACTGCGCGGTTCACTAACCGCTTCTGTGAGCAGATGTTCCCCATCCTGGCTGAAAGGAATTATAACAATGAGTATCTTCTTATCCTCCCAACCAACATTGCTGAAATTGTTGAGCCCCGCATTAAGCAAAGACAATGGAGATTCCTACGGAGACAGCCATGGCAGGTTAATCTTTCATGGGTAGTCGAATTCTACTCCAATTTTCACATGCCAACCATGCAGTCTGTCTACATCCGTCAGAAGCAAGTCCCCATAACAGAAGAAGCCATTCAGTGAGCTTTAGATCTTCCTTCTGCTCCAGAAGGATTGGACGCATTTCAAAAAGCCTCACTCAAGCGCCAGACATACCAATTTAACTGGGACGCCGTTCTCAGAGTTATCGCACAACCTGGCAGCATATGGATCTACGGATACCATCGATCCCGACCTAAGGGAATCTTGGCTTCAGCACTCACCTTGGAGGCTCGAGTATGGGCACAGATCATGTCCCATTACGTCTTTCCGAGCACTCACGAGTCCTCCTTCACTGCGGACATGGCTGTTTTACTCTGGTGTATCCTTACAGACCAGCACCTCAATTTACCAAGACATATTCGGCATGCTATGGGACACGTACAAATTGCGGACAACTTACCTTACCCCGCCTTGGTTTCAGATCTAGTCTCAGCAGCCGAAGTCTCCTATAGAGCTGGGGACACCAAGGCCATGATTCTACGAGATGATCAATACGTCCCTAACGGGAAGTGTATCAGACCTCCAGCAGCCACTATCAACCAGAGCACAGAACCAGCAGAAGATATTCCTTCTTCTTCCATATCACAAGCACCTTCAACAAACCAACTGCTCCATCAGATACTTGAGAGGCTAGACCGGCTTGACCGGAAAGGAAAGCAAAGAGAGTGCCGTAACAAGCGCAGATTTACATACCTCAAGGAGCTACTTGTTGGTAACCACCCACCTAAAGAAGACCCAGACACCCCAGACTCCACTTCATTTACAAGCACAGGGAGCCATGACGGTCCCGATGATGGAGATGCTGCTACCAGCCCCTCTTTGTTCCTGACAGATGGCACCAAGGACGGTGCAAAGCTTTAAGTGTGGGGAGGTCGGTCAGTACCTGACTTCTGGAGGTAGTTTCTTTTCCTTAAAACACCAATAAAATAGGATATTTAGTTAGTTTTTCTTTTGTTTAGGATATGATAAATTGCATAGTAATAGGTTAATTGCATGCATGTTCTACTTGATTGAAAAAAATAATAAGTTTCTTTTAAAACCCTATTTTTGAAAAATTTCACTAGTTTAAATAAAATTTTTTTTTTTGTGTTAAAATTGTTAGAAGTTATATTTGGAACATAGTTAAAAAGCTAAGAACACACGACCTGTGAGATTTTGAGCTTATTTATATGGTTACATTATTTAAACATAAATATTGTTCTTGTGTGTTTACTTCTCTATGATTGTAATCTTTATTTTGTTCCATCCTATATGTCCAATATTTAATGTGTTATATGCATGCATATGATTGAGGCCATTACTTGTTTAGCTCACTTATCCCAAATAAGCCTACCCTTTCAATCACCTTTGTTAGCCACTTTGAGCCTTTTAAATCCCATTTGTTCTATATTTTACCACATTACTAACCTTAAGCGGAAAAATAATTAAACACCTTAAATTGAATCTTTGGTTAGCTTAAGATAGAAATTATGTGTCAATTGAGTATGGAAAGATTGCGGGAACAAGGGTTAATAAGGGAATGTGTCATGATAAAATAATGGGAATTTGGGTACCTACTCATGTGAAACTAGAGAAATTGAAAATCTATGTGCATTAATAATGATATGTTTATTTCTTTGCTGAAAAAAAATCCAAAAATATTCAGTACATAAATAAATAAATAAGGGGACAAAATTACCCCAATTTTAAGTAAAGATAAGCTCCAAGGTCAATGCATATGTGATAAAAGTTAAAAGAAAAGTTGATACATGAGTATGTAATACAAAAGTGAAAATTTTGGGTAGCTAGGCATGATTCTAGAGTTATATAGAGTGTATGTATATTAGATGAGAGCTTAGGTTAGTCAAAGATTCAATTTATAGCTCACTTAGCCATATATATATATACCCTTATCCTTACCTTGGCCCCATTACAACCTTTAAAAAGACCTCATGATGTTTGCGTTGGGACATTAAATATTGTTGATTGGTTAGGTGAAGAACAAAGTTTAGAAAGCATGATTAGAGAAGAGTAGAGTGATTACCCTATACACTTGAGAGACTAGAGTGCATATACACCATCAGTGAGGGTTCAATGCTTAATTCTATGTTCCCTGCTTTCGTGAAGCTGTCTTCTTACAATTTTACCTGTTTTTACTATATAATTTGAATTAGTGAAATTTGATTTATGTTTGTCTTGAAGAACTTATTTACTTTTAACCAAGTAGACAAGAATCATATAGTTGCATTCATATATATAAGTTGTATTGCATTGCATGAGTCTTACATTTCCCTACTTATTTACTTTATCCCCTTAAGCTAAGCATGAGGACATGCTAATGTTTAAGTATGGAGAGGTTGATAAACCACTATTTTATGATTTATATTGTATTTAATTGAGTGGTTTTTATCAAGCCATTACCTACTTATTCATATGAATTGCATGATTTTATAATTCCTTCCTAGTATTGTTTATGATTGAAAACTTGCTTCCTAGAAACCTTTAATTAGTATATTTTAATTCTCCTTTATACCATTCGATGCCGTGATTTGTGTGTTAAGTATTTCAGGCTTCATAGGGCAGGAATGGCTTAGAGAATGGAGAAGAACCTTGCAAAAATAGAAGGAACACAAGAAACTAAGGAGATGACCAGCGAACACTGACGCGAGCGCGTGCCTCACGCGAACGCACAGAATGAAGAAAATCGTAGTGACGTGAGCGCGTGCCTGATGCGAACGCGTGGATTAGAGTCTGCACAAATGACGTGAACGCATGGACGACGCGAATGCGTAACAAGGAAAATAGCTGAATGACGCGAACGCGTGGACGACGTGTACGTGTGACCTGCGCGATCTGCAGAAATAACAGAATACGCTGGGGATGAATTCGGGCCGCATTTTAACCCAATTTTTAGCCCAGAAACACAGATTAAAGCCAGGGAACATGAAGAGACTCAAGAGGCATCCATACACATTGAGATACATTGATATTAGGATTACTTTTAGTTTTAGATCTGAATCTAGATTCGCTTTACATTGATAGTTTATGCTTTTGCTTTGGATTTTGGATGTTGAAGAGTCATCACCTCCGTTGAAGTTACTACTTTAGTTTGTTTCCTTATTCCTTTACTCTTTCAGTTATTCATTGACCCTATTCAGATAAGTATGTTGCATTTTGAATTTATTAATATATAGAGTTACCTTTACTTTTAATTAATTATTAATTCTCTATTTTATTTTAATTAATTTATTATGTCTTCTTATATTTTTATGAGTATTATATCCATGTCAATGGAGTAGTTTTTCTACTTGACATGGGATTGATTAAGAGGAGACACTTGAGTTGGAAGGCTTAAGTGTCGGTTAAATTGAACGTTGTTGGCTAGTTTTGTATTTACTAACGCTAGACCTTCCTAAGGGAGAGGACTATGATTTGCGAATAAGGGTTAGCTTAATCACTTGACTTTCCTTTATTTAGTAAGGGTTAACTAAGTAAAAACAACAGTCTTTTTAATACTACATTTAAGAGATCCCAACAAGGATAGAACTTCCAATTAATCAATTCCCCCAGTCAAGGCTTTTTATTTAGAATATCGATAATTATTCTTAGTTTATTTTTATTGCCTTAATTTACAATTACTTTAATTACTCATTATCCAACTCAAATCTTCTGGAAAATTTCTAATTAATAAATTAGCACTCTTTCCTGCAACTCGTTGGGAGACGACCTGGGACTCAAACTCCCAGTATTTTTAATTCTAATTTTTGTGACAACCCTTTTTAAATTGGTGAGGCAGATTTTAGCTGGTTAAGAGCTATACTTGCAACGCTGTTCTCTTATTAAAATTCTCTTAATTAGTCTAACTTCTGCCACGCACCACGTATACAATATATTTTTAAAAAAAAACATATATAACATATTATATTAAACAATGTTTAAATTGTTTAAAATTTATTAAACAATATCTATTTGCCTTTTTTTTAAGTAAGTTATGCACCATATTAAAAATATCATATCATTTACCATCACTTATTCCTTTTTATATGGAGTTCTTTTGTATATTTTTACTTAAACATTATATAAACTCATTTGTTTTATGATTTTCTACCTTAATAATTTTTAAATTTATTATGCATAATTGATTATTAAGGACAAGGTTCATTTATTTTTGTGATGCAGATTGTGAGACTCTACAATACAATTATACTTACTCTACAGCTGATTAGTGAGAAACATTAATTTGACGATCCATTTAGGTTGGTTCACTAACATCTCTGTTTACACTTTATTTCACTTCATTTCTATAATTTGTTGTGTATATTAATTAGGAACTAATACATGATATGATGATTTGTTGTATCATTCATTGTTATACCTTTCATACACTTATGTTTTGGTACATTATTATTTAAACAGAGTCATCCAATTATGATTAAAAAGAGTTGGATTCATAAATCAATTACATCAACAGAGTATAAATGCGGGGTTGAAGGGTTTTTAGACTTTGCCTTTGCTAGAACTGCCATAAATGAAAAAATTATATGTCCATGCATCAAATATGGGTTTAACGATATGGGAATGAGAGTTGAAGTATTAACTCATTTACTTCAAAAAGGATTTCAAAAAAAGTATACTTCTTAGCATATGCATGGAGAAACTATAATCCAATCGGAAGAATAACTATTGGGTCACGATCATACCGAGCCTGTTAAAAAACCTCCATTACATGATATGTTGACTGATATTTTTGGTATAGATGACTACAACTATGAAGGTGATGATGATGAGCCCTTTGCTTTGAGAACTGATTCCATTCCAATGCCGCCGGTAAATGACACTAATGAGGATTCAAGGAGAATTAAAGAGTTTCTAAAGGATGGGAATCGTAAATTATATCCTGGGTGTGCAAAATATAGCAAGTTATCATTTGTTATTGAGTTGTATCATATCAAGGTGTTGTGTAGTGCTGCTGATAGGACATTCTCCATGACAATCGACCTTCTCAACAATGATTTTCTCAATGTTAACCTGCCCACTTCATTTTATGAAGCCAAAAAATGATTAAATTGTTAGGTTTGGGATACGGGAAAATTGATGCATGTCCAAATAACTGTATGCTCTTTTTGGAAAAGACAATGAGGAAAAAAAAATAAATGTGTGGTCTGTAATGCATCTCGATATAAAGTAGAAGAGAACATCAGTAACAATACGGAAGTTGTGGGAATAAGTCAAGATAAAAAAAGGGTACCAGCAAAGGTGTTGAGATACCTTCCTCTTACTCCTAGGTTAGAAAAATTATACATGTCCTCTAAGACAGCAAGACTAATGCACTGGCATTCGGAGTTTCCTAACTCAGATGGAAAGTTAAAGCATCCTAGAGATAGCAAGGCATGGAAGGATTTTGATTTGTTACATCCAGAATTTGCTAAAGATCCTCGTAACATGAGGCTCGCTTTAGCAACCGATGGCTTCAATCCATACGGGACTCTCAGTTCAAACATTTTAATATGGCCAGTGATGCTATATATATACAACTATCTTCCATAGTATTGTATAAAGCAAACTTCTCTTATAATGTCTATGATCATTCCTGGTCCAAAGATGCCTGGAAATAATATTGATATTTTTCTGCAACCACTTATTTGTAAGTTGAACGAATTATAGAGAGGTGTTGATGTCTACGATTCTGTTGATGGTACCATGTTTTATATGCGTGCTGTATTATTTTGGACTATTAGTGATTTTATAGGTGTTGATAATATGTCTGGGTGGAATACACATACAAGTTTTACTTGTCCATCATGTAACTTTGATACAATCTCCAGAAGGTTGAAGTTTGGCATGAAGTATTGCTTTATGGGACATCGTCGGTGGTTACCCGATGACCATGAGTATAGGCACAATAAACACTCTTTTGATGGCCATACAGAACTAAGAGGCCCACCTCTGACATTATCAGGTAGAAGGATTTTGTCTCAAATTGAAAGTAGTCGAAAAAGACCTCAGGATGCACTCAATGATGGCAACAACCCACTACAATAGAAAAAGAGGAGTATTTTCTGAGATTTACCATATTGGAAGGATAATCTTATTCGTCATTGTCTTGACATGATGCACATAGAGAAAAATATTTGTGATAATGTGCTTTTTACTGTACTTGATGACAAACAAAGGACTAAAGACAACTTGCAAGGTCGTAAGGACTTGCAGTTGATGGGAATTAGAGAACAACTCCATCCATATCCTAATTCTTCCAAGTACCTTGCGTCGTGCTTTAGAATGACAAATTCTGACAAGGATATTTTTCTGAGTGTTCTAAAGAGTATCTCTTTTTCAGATGGTTACTCTTCAACTATTTCTAGATGTGTCGATATTAAAAAAGAAAGGTATTCGGTCTAAAGAGTCATGATTCACACATTATTCTGGAACATATTTTACCAATTTCTCTTAGAAGATCTTTGCTTAAGGAGTTTACATCTGTGCTTATCGAGCTGTGCAACTATTTTAGAGAAGTCTCAGGCAAATCACTATCACTTGAGAATTTATATAGACTACGACAACGTATTGCTTGGATGCTCTGTCACATGGAAATGATATTTCCTCCAGTATTTTTCACTATTATGGCTCATCTAGTTATTCATCTCATAGAGGAAGCAATGACTGTAGGTCCAGTACAGTGTAGATGTGTAATACCCGGTCTAACCGAAATTAATTAAATAATAAGTTAAATAAGAGCGAATATGGTTGGAAGATTTGGCAATTGGAATTTGATAATTCAAATATGATATTTGGATTCAGTGAATTTTTCCGAGTCGGAAAACATAGTTTTCTGCGTAAAAGCGCGTAGTGGAATTTTGACCGGCAGTACCGGCTGAGATCTGTCTGGTACTACAGCTGAGGAAATTGATTATGGGTAAATAATATTAATAAATGAGGAACTATAATTAGGGAAGGTAGAAATATTTAAAGTGCAATTTAGAGCGCTAATCTTAAAGGTTTTGGCCCAAAATTGGGCCAATGGGCAAAAATAAGTGAACCGGGCCTAAGTGAGCCCAAGACCCAACATATATAAACATTAGTTATGAGCATTTCAGCTCATTTTGCCCTAAAGAAGGGGTGTTGGGCGCTGAAATTGGGAAGAGAGAAGAGAAGAGAGAAAACTTAACTCTCTTTGATCTTCAAACCACCATAACTTGAGCTACGGAGCTCCGATTGACGAGCCGTTTACGGCCACGCGTCGCTCTTCTCATCCTCTACAATTATATCTAAGTTTTGTGGTGAGTCTTCCATTCATCTCTGCCCAGTTTTCGAAATTCCCCACTGTTACACGTTTTTGGGTAATTAGTGTTGGAATCTTGTGATTTTGGGTGTTTAGGGATACTCCAACATGAATTCTAAGTGGGTTCTATCCCTACTTCATATGGCCTGAGGTAAGAAGTGCTCAAACCCTTGTGACTTGTCATTTTTATGAGCCCTAGGTTGATGTATGTATGTGATATTGGTTATGTTAGTGTATTTGGTGATGTTGGTGCACAATTGGGAGATTGGTATTGCTTGAGGAGCTTTGGTGAGGCTTGGAGCTAAGGTTGGTGAAGACTTCCAAAGAAGAGGCTCAATTGGTTTGGCTACAAGAGGTACGGTTTAAGTTTCATTTAAGTACCGTGTGTTGTGATGAGAATTCCTAGGCTAGATGCCCCTAGGATTAAGTTTGGATTGTGTAAATGGTTGGTGCTAATATGCATAGTTGGTATGTAATGTGAATTAATGATTTGGGTTGAGAATTGTGTGGCCTTGTATGCTTGGTGTATTGAGAATTTGATGTACTGGGTAATGAGTATTGATTTGTGGTTTATGCATTTAAATTATGATATTGGGCCGGAGGCCGTGGATTTTGGGTCGGAGGACGAAAAAAGGTGAGAAAGGTAAGTTGAGGTGTGCATTGTATGATGACACAAGTGATTGGATGAATTTCAGATAATGAATATATGAATGATTGGGTTGGTTATTGAATAATAAGGTTTGAGGAGTTAAGGTGTGGGATTTGGTAAATTTGGGTGCAATTATATAGATGAGGTATGTTTGGTTTTGGTTGAGATATATTATATGGTCATATATGTGATTATGATTATTGATGCCTTGATGGTATGATGATGCATTAGAGATATGTTTGTCGTGATATATGCTTGAGGAATGATTAAGGTTGATTTGTGGGTGAAGCCACGTGATAGTGAGTACGATATTGATTATGTATAATGATGGTTGATTGGAAATAGTGTTGTTAAAATTTGGCATGAGAAAGAGTATATGATATGTAAATGTGTTTGAGTTTGAGAAAGTGTCAACGTGCGAGTTGAGGAGGCTTGATGTTGATTTTGGTATATTTTGATTGATTTCAAAGAAAAGGCTGAAATTGGCATGTTTTGATTGATTTTGAAAAGCGTTGAAAATGGCTTGTTTTGAAAATGGCACTTTGTGGTTTTGTATGGAAACATGGTTTTGGGGCATACTTTGACGGGACATAACCTGGACTACGGATCTCTGTTTTCTGCCAAATCTGTTTAGAAATGAAATTGGATCCGGGATGTCCATGCCGTTCGAAGGACGGGTGAAAAATGATTTAAAATGAGAGAGTTATGTCCGTCGGAAGATTGGGGGTTGAATCTGTAAATTCTGCAGCTTTTAACTTAGAAAATTTTTAGCAGAACGACCCTACGCGCGTAGGCGCACCTGGCGCGTGCGCGCCGTTCTTCCAGAAAGCACCATCCACGCGTGCGTGTGGTGTGCGCGGGCGCGTCGATGCGCTGTACCAAATGCCCAGCTATTTTCCAGAGAGTTGTGCCAGGGTCGTGCCAGTTTTGTGCCTGGGCGCAAGAGCACCCACGCGTACGCGTGGCTGACGCTTGCGCGCCGTTTGGATATTTTTCAACCCGCGCGTTCGCGCGTATGACGCTTGCGCGTCGATGAGTTTTTGGCCATCCACGCGTGCGCGTTGAGTGCGCGTATGCGTGGCCCTGTTTTCATGCCAAAGTTGATTTTTGAGTTTTTAAAGCCAAACCTCATACTTTTAAGCCTCCGATCTCACCCCTTATGTATCAAATCATTATGGTATGCCTAGCAATGAGGAAGGAGCTAGGGGATGTGGTAACTTGCGAGTGAAGCAAGGGAAAAGGTTATGATCAATGATGATCAGATATGATTATATGAGATATGGAGGATGGCGGTGGAAGTACCGTATATGCCATGAGCCGAAGGGCTATATTTATTGATAAATGGTTGGTTCTTGATTGGACCATGAGCCGGATGGCTGAGTTCTTGCCGGATACGGCGGAGCCATGTTGATAAATTGGCTAGTTCTGGATTGAACTGTGAGCCGGATGGCTGAGTTATTGCCTAGTTACGGCAAAGCCATTATGGATTATGGTTGAGTATAAAGGCATATATGATAAATTAACGAATATGATAAATGAATAATGATGAAAAATGTTGAATGTAAGCATGCTTGTGTTTTCTCTCTGGTTGTAAGGGTGACAGGGCACCGATACCCTCTAATGGCGACAGGGCGCAGATACCCTCTAATGGCGACAGGGCGCAGATACCCTCTAATGGCGACAGGGCACATATTCCCTCTAATGATATTAATACGCAACAGAGAGACTGTGCCCGGGTTAGCTACCGGACATGTCGGGTTGGCTTGATAACCGACAGATGATATCATCAGCCATAGGGCAGGCATTCATCATTTGCATATGTTTGAATTGTTTGGGTTTGCCTATTTGTTTTGGATTTCTACATTATATATGCTAAGTTACCTGATTATGTGCTACTTGTTCTACTTGTACCCTAATTGTGTATTACTTGCCTGTATTGCTTGTGTTTGTACAACTGAGAGGCCCCTCATGTTGGTGTCGGTGGAGGTTGAGGGCTGTTCTTGATGAGATGAATTGATGATGCGATTGCATGATGATGGTGATCATTAGTTGAGATGATTTGAGCTCCCTGGGTAGACGCAGTGATGTGGTTTCACTAGTTCCAGGGAGGGCATGATATATTGATATAGAATTGCTGAGACAGCACGACTGATGATGGCTTTGTTTATGATTCTGAAATCTGATTCGTGGGAGAGTCAGCGAGTTTGGAGTCATATGAGATGTGATCTAGATTTAGTATTCCCTTACGACAGATGCCTATTTATAGATTAGTGAGAATCTAGGCTGGATACTTGGTGAAAAGGAGTTTAGGATGCTTGGTGAGTTTTTATTGCAGTGCATTGTATTTATTTGGCACTTTTACCGTACTGGGAACCCATGGGCCCGGGGTTCTCATTCCGTATATATCTCTTGTTTTTCAGATACATGTCCAGGTGCTCAGAAGTGAGTTGTGGGTCGTCTGAGAGACGGCGAAGATCTTTATTTCCTCTACTTTGTGTTTGATTATAATCTCTCCACCTATGTTTTGAAAAGATTATATTATGTATTGAACTCTTTTAGAACTTGCCTATAGAGGCTCTTATGTTTCCTTTGGGAGAGATTAGGATATACTATTGTCATCTACTTTCATACTGTACCCTAGCCGGCCTAAACTTCGCGGGTCGCGACTAGTGGCTATTTACTTATGTTATATATATCTATCTGTTATCTATCTCTTAATCTCCTCTACGCCTTGTCCGTATATCGTTTTCGGCTTCACGGTTTATCTTTTGTTGTCGAAACGTGAGTGATACGTCTTCGCGATTTTATTTCTACTCTTTTCAGGCTTCTCGATTAATACTCTTTTCGAAATTACCTATATTTATATATTAAAAATCCACCTGAGAGTCGTACCACCGTAATATCATTGACTTATGACTCGAGCATAAGGATTTGAATATTAGGGTGTTACAAGATGGATGTATCATGTTGACAGGTAAATTTTGGCACTCTAATATGTTTTATTTGAATCTATTTGTTCTGTATATTTTTTATGGATAACTAATTTTCTCTTCTTGTTATTAGGGCCCTGGGACATTTAAAATCTTATGTCCGTAATAAGGCTACACCGGAAGGGTGCATAGCTGAAGGTTACATAATAGAGGAATGTCTAACTTTCTGCTCTACTGTCTTATCTAAGATTTTTTCAACCTTAGAAATATATCGTGGAGCTAACAAGATTTGTTCGTTAACACCAACTAAAAAATTGCAAGCCCATCGTTATGTCTTGACAAATTATTCAGTGGTGGACAAGTTCCACGAGTGAGTTATGTTGTTATTTCTAACTTAGATTTCAATTATTTTCTATAACTATTACATAACCTTAGTCTACTTTATCAGAAAGTGTAGATGTGAGATTGCCAGAATATACCGTGGTAGAAAAAATGCAACTAAACTCATTGAAGACTACATCCATGCCAAATTCCATGAGTGGTTTAAGGATTATGTGAGTCATTTACATTTTATAAAACTTGTTTGTTCCTAAATATATTTAGGATCACATTTTGGAATTCTAATCTATTAACACATGTAGGTTGCAAAAAACGATGATCCAGATATCACTTCCGAAATCAAGTGGCTTGCAGAAGGGCCTAATAATGTTGTGAAGAGGTTTGAGGAGTATAACGTTCATGGGTTTAGGTTTCGTATAAAGAAGAAAGATCAAGGACTTAAAACACAAAATACTGGCGTGGTTATGTCTGCTATTACTAATAGTGTTTCAAATAGCAGGAACCCTATTATAGTAGCCAGCGGCAATACATACTATGGTAAAATGGTAGATATGATAGAGTTAGACTACATTGGCAAGCTGAGGGTTGTGCTGTTCAAATATATTTGGGTTGATACCACACTTAATAAGGGAATCAAAATAGATCAATTTGGGATCACATGTGTAAATTTTTCTAACTTGATACACATTGGTGATAATGAAACAGATGAGCCATTTATTCTTCCAACAGATGCAAGAATGGTTTACTATGTTGATGATCCAATTGATGAAGGTTGGTGTTCTGTTTATCATATGAAACCCAAATATTTATATGATATGGGAGATTTAAATGAGGAAGAACTAGATGAATCTTTGGTGGAGGACATACCATTTTGTGAGCAAGACGTAGAGAATTTTAAAGAGTTTCAATTAACGAGGGACGAGGTTTATGAAGCAGAGCAGGATGAAATTCATGTTGACAAAAATGACGATAATGACTGGGATGGTGATGATGAAATAGATGAGTTAGACAATATTGATGCATTCTAGATAATTTATTACTCTAGAGATTCTCGAGGTCTTAAAGAATTTAGATAGACATAAATGTTTTTATAATAATATTAGATATAATTTAATTTTATTATTTAACAACTATTAGCTTTGATGTTGACTATACATTTAACGTTCATATATAGTGATAGTGAGCAATATATTATGATATAATATTAAAATCTCTAATGCTATAAGATAACCTTAAATGTTTAATTATTGCTTTTGACTAAACTTATGAGAAATATAATAAGGTAAAAAATAATGCAAAAACTAAAGATAAAGATAAAAGGATAATTACTTTTTATAATAGTTGCTTTTAAAGGTTTAAAAAACTTCCCATTCTAAGTGTTACCTAATTTTTTTTCACTAAAATCTTAATTTTTCTTCCAATTTTTTTTAAATTACTCTTTTCATCTTGAACTCAAACAAAAACAAGAAAAGAAGCACAAAATACATAAGGTATCAAGAAGTAATTCATTCATCACCTTCCTAGCTACTATTACTTAGAAACAAAGCTCGAACCATTTCAGAATCAAAATCATAACTCTAACCTGATGGGTTGAAATCGGGATTCCAACACCTAAAATTCACCGAAAAGTGTACCGGGTCGCATTAAGTAGTAATAACTCACTTAGAGTGAGGTCGATCCCACTGAGATTGATGTATCAAGCAACTTTAGTGACTGATTAGTCTAGTCAAGCTAACATTGAAGTAAATTAAAGTAAAATTGAAGCAACAGAATGTAAAGAGCAATGAATTGTAAATTACAGAAAGTAAAATAGACAGAAGCTTAAAGAGCAAGAAATGTAAATTGACAGAATCTTAAATGACAAGAATGTAAATTGCATCAAATGTAAAGGGGATTGGGTGCAGGAAATTTAAAGGAAGCAGTAAGTAGAATTTAGAACGATTGTAGAAGAATTAAATTGCATGAAAAGTAAAAGGAATTGGGTGCTGGGAATTAAAACAGAACTGAAAAAAAGTGAAGTGCAGTAAACTAGAGAGCTCTCAAATCAATTCAGTACCAAAACAGAAATATAGAAGTGTAGAAAAATTAAACGCAGCAAGAAGACTTAGATCAATTCTGAAATTCTTAAGATAAATCAACAATTTTCATGGAATAGCAAAAATAGAAAGAAAGCCAAGAGCTCAATTGCTCTCTCGATCAAAACAGAAGAGAAAGTGCAAAGGAGAGAAAATGAAATAGAAACAAAACTCAGATCTGATTTTCAATTCTTCAAATTCAACAAGGAAAATTAAATGAGAGCTCTCTATTCTACTCCTACTCCTACTACTCTCTAATGGAGCCAGCCTCCTCATGAAATGAAACAGATGCATTTTTATAGGCTATCAAAAAATGAAAATAAAATTGGAACTGAAAACAAATTCCAATTAAATGAAATTTCTAATCTAACTATCTCTTGTGCCTTTGAGTGATGATAATGGGCTTTACTTGCTTTGGATTTGAAGAAGAGTAGATCCGGATGGCTTGGTTTAAGTGGCATGGTGTGTTGGTGCAGCTCCAGTGGAGCACTCAGTTTGGTTAGTGAACTGAGCGCTCACCAGCTTTGCTTTGGTTCACCCTTTGTGCCAATTTCCTTAGCGCTCAGTTAGAAAATGTAATATAGCGCTACACTGCTTGCATTTGTTTCCCATTTCGAGCCTTGGTAAAGCCATTTCAATGTGGCCAATTTCTTTGCAAGAAACACTAAGTTAAGTAACAAAACGGAGCGCCCTCTCTATGCTTGTGCAAGGTTCCCAGTTCAAACCTTGTTGGCTTCATGTGCTAGCAATTTCCTTGTATTTTCTTTTGAATGAGGCATGATAAAGTTAACTAAGTTAACTGAGCGCTATGCCTTTGCCTTGTTCCCTTGGGCGCTACCCTGGTTCCCTCTTCGAGCCTTGGCTGCCCCATTTTTGGTTGATTTTTGTGCCTTAAAGATGCCTTTCACTTGTGCTTCAATTTCATGCCAAATATAGATGGTTATATATCGTTGGAAAGCTCTGAATGTCAGCTTTCCAGCGCAACTAGAAGCACATCAATTGGACATCTGTAGCTCAACTTATGGCCCTTTGAAGGAGGCATGGTCATGCTGTCACTAGGCTAAAAACAAAACCCGAAAAAGTTAACTCTTTTAACTTAGCGCTCCCCTTTAATGAGCGCCGACCTTTGTTTCTTGCATTCATGGTCATGGGCCATGCTTTTAGGCTCCAAAGTATGCCCAAAATTCCTCTTTTCTTCTTTTTAGCTTATTTTGTGCTTTTTTGCTTCTTTTTCCACTTATTTCCTACAAAATTTATAAAATCAAAAGATTAAGGAAATATACCATTTAAACACAAAAGAATGCAATATTTAAGCACTAACTATAAATTTCTTGTATGAAAAAGCATAGAAAAACATGACATGATGACATGTCATCACAACACCAAACTTAAACCTTGATTGTCCCCAAGCAAGAAAAGAATCATGCAATAAAGATTGACAATCCAAGATAAGAAGAATAGCAACTCAATGTTCATGGTTAGCTAGTTTTCTATGCATGCTTCAATCACAAAAGAAATGTAAATGATTGATTCTTCTATCTAGCTCAATTTATGAAATCTTTTTCTTATATTTCTTCCTTGAAACAAGCTTTTGCTTTTCTTATTAGCTTCTCCTTTTGGGTGCTTTGCCCCATGAGTTGATAACAAAGCTACGACTCTAATTGCTTTGTTTTCAAGTATTACCACTTGATACATAAGCACCACAAGCATTTAATTAGAGGACTTCATTAAGCTCATTTGTTTCTTTTCTTTACTCTCTAATCATTGATGCTCAGAGCCTTGAGCTTTGAGGGAGTGCTTTTTACACTTTGAGCCTAACTTTGACTTCTAAGTGTTTTGTTTTCAAGCTTTTTTGCTTGATACATAAACACCACAAGTACTTAAAAATGGAATTGTCATTGGTACTCAGAGCCTTCAGCTTTCTCATTCTTTCCCTTTTGCTTTTCTTTATTTGCAATTTCTTCTTCAAGGTTTTCATGGTTTCAAAAGATTTCACAAAATGTCCTAGATGAAAACTTCAATTAAATAAAATCCAACGCAATTGAGCAACAATTAATCATACTAGCCTTCCAATTACTTGTATGCTCATGCTAAATTCTTCTTTAATTCCTTGTTTGTTTATGATCATGATGCTTTACTGCTTTTGAACTCACAGAATTCAAGTTGGTAGTCATAATGCCACAGCAAGATGTTACAAATCAAAATTCAAGCTATGCTTATTTATACCACACATGCATACAGAGAACATAAAGACAATCATGCAATTTAAAGTGCTGGAAACAAATGAGAGGAAAAAGAACTTTACAACCTTGTAATTCATCTTCTATATTATTGTCATTTTCCTCCCATTCTCCTCCTTTCCATACCACACTTAGAATGCTTGCTCATCCTTAAGCAACAATTAGAACAATGGTGGTGGGGTCTAAAATGGATCATGAATGTCTTACACAAGAAGATGTCAGTAGCATATGTGTTTAAGCAAGCAAGTTAAAAATAACCATCAAGGCACAGAGAAACAGAAACATTGTGATTGCAAACATAAGAAGGTGTGCATGATACATTGCATAAAGAATAAGTAGCACACCAAACTTAGTGTGACACTTTCACTTGAAATTGATGCAATTATCCAGTAAGGATTGGAAGCAAATTTTGTTGCATAGCAATACCAAACTTAGAATGCAGTCACATGTCCATTTTATTTGAACTAAGACTAAGCAAAGGAAACTGTTATTTGTTAACTACAATCACCAAGTGAAGCATCTGTCATGAATAAGGATTTCTTGGTGAGGTATTAATAAAAACAGTTAAGCAGCAAACTGAATGAAAGCATTTAAAAACAGAAAAATGACTAAAGTAAGTAGAATGAAAAAGTGTCAAATCAAAAGAGAAAAATAAAACTGCAGAGGCATTATGATTATGCAGCCAAGGAATATTGCTTGAATAAATTGCATAGAAAATAAGTGGCACACAAAACTTAGAATCTTAGTGTGACACTTTCATTTTTGACATGATGTAATCATCCAAAAAGATTAAAAATAATTTGTTGCAAGGCAACACCAAACTTAGAATGTAACCATATGCCAATTTATTGAAATTTAAACAAAGCAAAGAGAGAAAATAAACCAAGCAGATGAAAGAAATGTTACCTACGGTTGACATATTCTTCACTTTCTTCCTCTTCTTCTAGTTTGTTAAGAGGAATGACCTCAAGGGGGGAGAAGTTTCAGCTATTGTCCCCTTTCTTGGTCTCATCTCAGCAAGCTTCCTTTTGTACATGGCTTGATTGAGCTTGCTTGCTGGATCAGGGGTATGATTGGTGCTCTTGTTAGTTGCCTTCACTCCTTTGAATTCAAAACTTGGTTGCTGTGTGTTTATTGGAATTTCATCTTCATCCAGAGCCTTTTGAATTGGTGGCTCAATGAGCTCTTCCTTCATATACTTCTCTGCCTCACTTGAGTGTAAATTTTCTTGATTGTCTCCCTCACTTTCTTGCTCTTCCACTTTCTCCCTTGCACTCAACATTTGACTTAATAACTCTTTCATGGAGGAGGTTTGTTGATTTTCCCAACATTTCTTCATCTCCTCTTCATATCTTTTAATCACAGATTCAATTGTTGAGACTTTTTGGTCTAGGGGAGTTTGAGGAGGTTGTGAGTTTTCATGTTCTCTTGTTATCTCAAGTGCAGTTTTAGGTTCAAATATTTCCACCACCTCTTCCTTCTTTGCAATTTCACTTGACACAGGGACCTTGTGTTCTTTTTTTTCTATTTCCTCCTTCCTTGCATTCAACAATTGGTCTACCAGCACTTCCATGTTTTTGAGGGAGTTCTCTTGTTCTTTCCAGAATTTCTTTGTCTTCTCCTCATATCTTTTGAACATGGACTCAAGCTTTGAGAGTCTTTGGTTCAAGGAAGTTGGTGTGGTTTGTGAGTTTTGGCAAGGATTTTGTGTGGAGACAAAGTCCAGTGATGAAGAATTTTCAAATGAAGAACTAGGAGGTGAGGTTGCACAGTTTTGCATAAGTGAATTGAAGGTACATTCAAGTGAAGATGGCTCTTGATAAGTGGAATGTGAATCATTGAAATTCTCTTTCCAGCCACGGTCTGTGTAACTGTCATCACAGTATGAGTTACTTTGTGGCTCTGGGAGATGTTCATGCTCTTTCATTCCTTAGTGATACTCCCCACCACCATTAGAATAATGACATGAATCATTTTGTGGTGGTGGTTGGTATCCCATATGATTCTCTTGCTCATCTTGTGGTTCTGAAGCATATCTCCATTGATTGGAGTGCTCAGAAATTGTGATCTCTTGGTGATATTCCCAACCACCATTAGAGATTGGTGATGGTGGGTAATATCCCATAAAATTTGTTTGATCACAAGATGAGTTGAAATATATTTACATTTTGTAAAACACAACACCATTGAAAATTGAAATTCATGTCACAGGGAAGGAATTTCTTAGTGAGGCAATAACTCAAACACCTTGCTATCAACTTAAAACAGAGAACAAAAACAAAGAAAATGCTTGATCTAGACTTCTCACCCACTTAATCATTGTTGATCTATATCAATTCCCCGGCAACGGCGCCAAAAACTTGATGGGTTGAAATCAGAATTCCAACACCTAAAACTCACCGGCAAGTGTACCGGGTCGCATCAAGTAGTAATAACTCACTTAGAGTGAGGTCGATCACACAGTAATTGATGGATCAAGGAACTTTAGTGAGTGATTAGTCTAGTCAAGCTAACATTGAAGTAAATTAAAGTGAAATTGAAGCAACAGAATGTAAAGAGCAATGAATTGTAAGATGCAAAAAGTAAAATGGACAGAAGCTTAAAGAGCAAGAAATGTAAATTGACAGAATCTTAAATGACAAGAAATATAAATTGCATCAAATGTAAAAGGGATTGGGTGCAGAAAATTTAAAAGAAGCAGTAAGCAGAACTTAGAACAATTGCAGAAGAATTAAATTACATGAAAAGTAAAAGGAATTGGGTGCTGGGAATTAAAATAGAACTGAAAAAAAAGTGAAGTGTAGTAAACTAGAGAGATCTCAGATCAATTCAGTACCAAAACAGAAATGTAGAAGTGTAGAAGAATTAAAAGCAGCAAGAAGACTTAGATCAATTCTAAAATCCTTAAGAGAAATCAACAATATTCCATGGAATAGCAAAAATAGAAAGAAAGCCAAGAGCTCAATTTCTCTCTCGATCAAAACAGAAGAGAAAGTGCAAAGGAGAGAAAATGAAACAGAAAACAAAACTCAGATATGATTTTCAATTCTTCAAATTCAACAAGGAAAATTAAAAGAGAGCTCTCTATTCTACTCCTACTCATACTGCTCTCTAATGGAGCCAGCCTCCTCATGAAATGAAATAGATGCCTTTTTATAGGCTTTCAAAAAATGAAAATGAAATTGGAATTGAAAATAAATTCCAATTAAATGAAATTCCTAATCTAACTATCTCTTGTGCCTTTGAGTGATGATAATGGGCTTTGCTTGTTTGGATTTGAAGAAGAGTGGATTCAGATGGCTTGGTTTAAGTGGCATGGTGTGTTGGTGCAGCTCCAGTGGAGCGCTCAGTTTGGTTAGTGAACTGAGCGCTCACCAGCTTTGCTTTGGTTCACCCTTTGTGCCAATTTCCTTAGCGCTCAGTTAGAAAATATAACGTAGCACTACACTGCTTGAGTTTGTTTCCCATTTCGAGCCTTGGTAAAGCCATTTCAATGTGGCCAATTTCTTTGCAAGAAGCGCTCAGTTAAGTAACAAAACGGAGCGCCCTCTCTATGCTTGTGCAAGGTTCCCAATTCGAACCTTGCTGGCTTCATGTGCTAGCAACTTCCTTGTATTTTCTTTTGAATGAGGCATGATAAAGTTAACTAAGTTAACTGAGCGCTATGCCTTTGCCTTGTTCCCTTGGGCGCTACCCTGGTTCCCTCTTCGAGCCTTGGCTGTCCCATTTTTGGTTAATTTTTGTGCCTTAAAGATGCCTTTCACTTGTGCTTCAATTTCATGACAAATATAAATTATTATATATCGTTGGAAATATCTGAATGTCAGCTTTCCAACGCAACTGGAAGCACATCAATTGGACATCTGTAGCCCAAGTTATGGCCCTTTGAAGGAGGCATGGTCATGCTGTCACAAGGCTAAAAACAAAACCCGAAAAAGTTAACTCTTTTAACTTAGCGCTCCCCTTTAATGAGCGCTGGCCTTTGTTTCTTGCATTCATGGTCATGAGCCACACTTTTAAAAGCGTGGCCTATGGCTCCAAAGTGTGCCCAAAATTCCTCTTTTCTTCTTTTTAGTTTATTTTGTGCTTTTTTGCTTCTTTTTCTACTTATTTCCTACAAAATTTATAAAATCAAAAGATTAAGGAAATATACCATTTAAACACAAAAGAATGCAATATTTAAGCACTAATTATAAATTTCTTGTATGAAAAAGCATAGAAAAATATGACATGATGACATGTCATCATAACCCCAACCGTAACTCAATTTTCACATTTAACGACATTGACGTGTGTTTTGCATTCCTCTCTGCTCGCCTCGTCGTCGTGGTCATCACTGCTTGAGCTCGTACCGTATTCTATTGCTTGCATCGCTTTCTGCTCTAGTCTGATATGCTGTATTATTCTTCTCGTCTTGTTTTGAAAACTCTTCTCAACTCCACCATTCTGAAACCTCTGTTTTGCTCCGCCATGGTACTGTGCTCTATCTATCTCAGGCGAGTTGACAACTCTCCACCGTTCAGCTCTTCCTCACAAGTCTCTCACCTCACCACATCCTCGGTCCTCAGGCATCTCTTCCTTGAAGGCGCCATCGTCCTTGAAGGCCTGCATGGATCTCTCAGGCATGACAAAAATTTCTTTCAGATTTTACGTAATTAATTTGGTTGAATTGTTGAAATAACAAAACTATTCAGGGACTTGTTTTCTACTTCTTCTTCTTCGACTTCTTCAGTGCTCCATGGTCCATGAGAAACCCCAATTTTGTGTTTATATTGTGTAGAATTTGGGGGGTTTTGTCAATATTTTTCACACTTATTCACAAGAATTACATGGTTTTGTGTTCTCTTCCTAATATTGCTCCATGATGAAAAACATGCTTCTTTTGCCTTAAAATTGCTATATTTTGATCCTCTTCTATTACCATTTAATGCCGTGACGTATTTGTTGAGTGATTTCAGAATTTATAGGGCAAGAATGGCCTATAAGAGAGAAAGAAAGCATGCACAAGAGAAAGAAACATGAAGATTTGGATTTTGGGAATTCCAGCATGGGGCGCGCACGTGCACCTCACGCGCATGCGTGGATGTGGACAGCTGGAAGTGGCGCGTAAGGATCGATGCATCCACGTGGATTAGAGAAATCCACACCGGCGCGCACGTGTGGATTACAAAAGCAATCGGCGCGCACGCACGCATGGCGCGTACGCGCGATAAGCTGCACGTGACCTTATTAAAGGAAATCGTGCCTGGCGATTTCTGAGGCTCAAGAGGCCCAAATTCAAGTTGGTTCTGCATGGAAAAGACCCAAGGATGCTAGGGGGAAAGATGAGGGGGGATCATTCATTCACACTTAGACATAATTTTTAGCTAGTTTTGGTTTTTTGTTCTTCTAGAGAGAGAAACCCTTGTTCCTCTCTAGATCTAGTTTGATTTGATCTTCCCTTGTTGAATTCTGAATTGGATCTTATTAATTACTAGCTTTGATTGCTTAATTTGAATTCCTTAGCATAATTTTGTTTAGATCTTGTGTTAGATTTACGTTTTCTTGTCAATTGTCATTTTATACCCATTTCATGAATCTTGTTAATCTTGAATGGCTAATGTTACATTGATGATTTTCATGGTTAATTGTGTTGTTTGAGTGATTGTATGTTGATAATTGTTAGTGGGTACTTGTTAATTTCAATTTAATTGCACTTTGAATATGTCTTTTAGTAATGCTTACCATGTGTTTGATGAAATGTTTCCTTTGATTATGGAGTAGTTCTCTTTACTCTTGGCCTAGGCTAAGGGAATTGGGTAAAATTTGAGTCATTGGGTCTAATGGATTTGATGATTTGGGAACCCTTAGTGGTCAATTTGATAACCATTGACACTAGCCTACTACTAAGTCAATTAGTAGCTAGGTTGGACCTTATGGGTTGATGTTGACTAAACCATTTAACATACTTCAAGTATAGAAGTAGACTTAATGAGTTTGGTTCTTCATAATTATCAAGATATGGTTATTAGACAAGGATAGTGACTCCAATTCCCATGTCTAGCCAAGAATTGCTTTATCATTCATATTTGAAAACCTAAAAATCCTAACTGCTTTGTCTTAGTCATAGTTATTTGTTTAGTTTTAGAGTAGAATTATATTGGATGTTATCTTATTAGTTTGGAATTTCTCACATCTTGCTCTAGTTATTTGAATTAGTTTCTTGCACTTCAAGATTACTTGCTTGTTAGGATTCTTAGTTTAATTTCTTGCTCAGGACTTACAACCCCGGAATTCTAACCAATGTTGATGCACATGTTTGCCCATTCCTTGTGAGACGATCCGATGTTTGAATACTTCGGTTACTTTTATTGGGGTTGAACTTGTGACAACCAATTCCTTCGAAATTTGATTTGAAGATTGATTATCGGTTTGGGCTATACTAACAACGTAATTATTTATGGAATTCCGAACCGGTATAAACCCTACTCATCAGTCCACACTTCAATCCTGCAATATCAAGCCATTTTCTCCACTTCTTTATTTGAAGCCATGAAAAATGAATATCCAGTGAATCACCTCACTCGTATTTTTTATTTATCATTGAATATTAATATAAGTTAATAAATAACAATTTTTATGTTCGTGTTTTACTGTCCAAGTTAGAGTCAGGAAAATCATTGAAACGCAAGGTTAGGTTTTGCCTTTTGAGTTCATTCATTAGTTAGTTTCTTACTTATTTATATGCTCAAATGGTTTGCTCTGATTCCAGGGCAATTTTTTGAGGTATATATGCATTGCTCAAATAGCTTAAACTCGTTGCCAATTAGTTAGTATTCCTTCTTTGAAATTGAATATTGTTTATCCAAAGTCACTCGCATCTTTTGACTATTGTAACCATTTTATGTATATTTGTTAGTTCTACTACTATAGTTAGAGATTATAGGTTTTGTGAGTGCTTGTTTGGATTTGTTTGCATGTCTTTGATTGCTATTTGGTGTGTGATGGTTATATTGAAAATGAAATTGGCTGAAAATTAGATTGCATATTTGATGACTTACTTTCGATATTGACATATGGTCATTTCTGGAAAGTGGAAACAACCTTTGCTTTTAGGTTCATATTAGTATCATGCACTTTACTTGTTCTTTTGGCTGCAAATTGTTGCCGTAGTTCACATTGTTTTTTCAATAGTTTCAGCAGTTTGTGGTAAGCCATTATTGTTATGCTCTACAGGTTTTTTTTTCTTTTTTTAGACAAGGACTTAGTGTGAATAAATTGTCATTTCCATTTATTTGTAAATTAAAGAAAAAGTATGATACTATTCACATAATAGATATAGATCATTTTATGGTGTACTAATTGTACTACTGAAAGAGCTATACTATATCTTCAGAAGCTCCTATTGTGTGGGCACTTGTTAAAGTATTGATGTTAATATGTTATCCTTATGAAGTGTGAACCATACTTGGGCATGAGCTGTTTCTTTAGAAGGAGCTGAGTCTAGTAGGATGGACAATGAAAACAAGCTTCCTTAAACTGTAGGTAAAGTTATATTATAATATGTAGTAGATAATCTTTAATTGAAAAGAATACAAGCACTAATAAATGTGATTGGCTAGCCCAATACAGCACTTAAATGATACACAAATTATGTCAAATTCATCAAAATTTTCTTCCCTTTTAGTGAATTATTTTCTACTTTCTTTTCATTTAATTTCGATAATGATTAATGCAATAGTAGTACTTTTTGATATTTGGTTGTCTTCGTTCGTTTTAGTCGACGCTTGCAATTATATTCTACCATTCTAATTTCAAGAAGAACTGCAAAAGAGAAGTGATAATGGCCGCCATGAAAAGGGATGCTAAACATTACTCCCGTCAGGTATTTAAATGAAATTATCTGCATCTTGTTAAGAATTTTCAAAATTTCAATAGTATGGCTTCTTATTTATACACTGGACACTGAACAGAGCTTATACTTAATTATTCTATCTATTGTTGTCTGGGAAGTTCATTGTTTGTTTATAGTTGACAATGCAATAATGTTCATGTTCATGGCCATCGATTGAGCAAGTCCACCATCAGTTGGCAGTGTAGAATACTTCCTGCATGGAATATAACCCTTAAAATTCAATAAAATTACTGAACTAGTTTTATTTGAAATCCAAGATTATTCATCATATGAATTCATATATGAATTAAGTTATCAGTCTTACTTATAAGAAAATTAATACTAATAAATTAATGAGTAATTACTCACTTATATAAAAGTTCTTAATTTTATTAAGTAACAACAGAAACTAATTTGTAAACTTTTTAATAACAATTTTATGTGATAATTAATTTGTCTAACAAAATTAAATTTTAATAATTGATTTAGTAATTAAAATTTATTAAACATTAAATTTTTCAAGTAAAAATATTTAAAAAACTGACTTAATGTATAACTCTTACTATATTATTTCATGCATAATAAGAAAATAATTAAATGATAGTGCATTGTTTAAATCATCACCCACATGAAGTGAGGAATTGTGAGGGTAGTATATTTATTAAAATAGTTTTTTGGTTATTTATTATTATTATAACAAAAATTAAAGATAAAAATAATACAGACTTAAAATTTAAATTTAAATTTTTAATCGTATTTGACCGTTAAAAAAATAAATAAATAACTATTGTATTAGAAATAAATTAATATAAAGTATATTTAGTACATAATAAAAAGTAGAATAAAGAAAAATATTTTTAAAATTAAAAAAATAAAAAAGTAAAAAGATGACCTAAACAACAATGACCAGACTGAATCTTCAAGATTTAAATTTTTAAAGTGCGCTCAACTTTTAATGTACCTTTTGACGAAAAGTTAAAGTAACCATGGAAAAAGTCCAACATAACTTCCATAACTCCTGTTCACGTTGTATTTTGACTCTTAATCTCTATAGCACCTGAAAGCACTTTCTTTAACCACGTTTTATGAGACCTATCATATGATACAAAATTTTCCAAACCCAAAATACTGACTTTTTTTTCTTCATTTTGGTGTTATTCGTTAGTTTTTTTTGGCAGATTTTCTCATGAATAAAAAATGTAACAGTTCAAGAGAGCCCTTCTAGCAAAACTACGACAATCACAAAATATCAACAACAATGAAGAATTTACAGAGGGTTTAGATGAAATAAGTCTCAACCAAGATGATGCTAGATCTTTGGTTATAGACATAACGAATGAGCATGATACAATGATAACAGATCAACCAACTGCACCTACCAAACATCACCATAATGACCCTTTAGTTGTGAATGTCAAAGGTATATGCAATTTTCAATTTCAACGTGATTTTTTGAGTTCTAATATTTGGTTTATTTCTTTTATTCAATTTTGCATTCGGTTGTAAACACTTTTTACGAGAGAAATCACAACTCGCAAAATGACGACCATTTAAGTTTGGCATTTAAAAAAGGATGAAAAAGTTAATGGTGCGAATTTATTGGTACGGTTTCTTGGTTTAATGGCCCGTAGAGCAATGCTGTGTCCAATTTCAATTCAAAGATAGGATCAGATGCTTGAAGACAACACAAAAAAGCAGTGGAACTACATTGAAGTAAGTATATATACTCAAGACATTTTAAAATTTTTTCTGTTGTATTAAATTGCTCATTATAGCTCTAAGTGGTTGGTATACTACTTATATGTGATACTATATCTATTTATAGTTGTTTTCTCATATTATATAGTTGAAATTATAGATGTACATGCAATGTCTTTTGTATCTATTATTCTCTCAGAAAAAAATATTTTTTTTTGCCCAATTTCTGTAGAATTTGCTTGTTTCTTCACTTATTAGGTCTGTTTTTTATTTTTTATTTTTTACTTAAAATGTTATATGCTCTAATTTGAGTGATTGTTATAAATCATGTTAGAAAATAGTGCTTTGAGAAAAATAAGTAAAGGGATGAATAAGCTATTTTAGAAATCTTAACAGGTGTCTCTTTATTTTTTTAAAAAAGAGTTGGAGTGGATGTATTAGTGTATAAGATACTGCAATTGAGGATATTATCATGATAGATGAATACCACTAGATATGTGTGATTATATATTCATGTTCTATTTGCTTGTATAGTTATTGTCATGATTAACGTCCACTAAATATGTGTGATTAAATATTCATGTCTTTTTTGTCTGTTTGATTTTGGATGTTTGAAACTCTCAACTCCTTGATTGAATTTTGTGATGTAATAACTATGAAAAAAATACTATTATTTAATGATAATATTTTCAATATGAATTTTAACATTGTGTATAAATATTTTGAAGGAAAATTTTGAGTTTGATTATGCTGCTGGTATTAAATGGGCACTAAGAACATTGGGTGATCGATGGAAAGCCTACAAATATTCATTATGGAATATTTACTTTTATCCTAATAAAATAAAGGAAAAAAAAATTCTAACAACTAAGATTGATTCAAATATACCTCCCATTGAATGGACAGCTTTTGTGCATCACTACACGAATCCTAAGACAAAGGTAATAACTTAGTTTTTCTTTTAGTAGTACTGTTATATTAATTTTTTGTTTTATTACTATTATATTTTATTCTTGTTATTTTTATAACAATATTACCTTTATTTTTTATATTTATAAATTTTAAAAACAATGCTTGCAAAATAGAAAAAATCGAGAGAAGTTTCAAGTATCACATACTGGTGGTAGTAAAAGCAATGCCAGAAGAGCAAGTGAAATGGTATTTTAACTTTTTTTACTATTATATTTGTAGTTATTCTAAAATAAGTATTGACAATGCAACTGTATTATGATATAAAAAATCTTAGGAAGACCTGTATGTCGGAGTGAAGTTATTCTGTCAACTCTGGTGAAGAAGAATGGAAATTATGTAAATGGTGGGTACAATTTCACGGTAAGTGTATTATATTATTTGTTTTAGGTTAATGGTGTAATTTAATTTTATCAATTAAAACCTTGTATATACTAATCTAATTTTTTTCTTATGTAGGAGCAAATATTAGAGCATTTGCCTGAAGAACAAGAACGTGCTACTGCTGAAGGAGTTCCTTCGAAAGTGTTAACTCATCCGAATGATGCAATTGGAAAGGTCTTTGGTGCTGAAAATGTAGGGCATGTGCGAGGTTTTAGTAGTGCTGTATGTCCGGTAGCTTTTGGCAAGTCTAAACGTATTTTTGGATTTACAACCAATGGAGTCTCCAGCAACATATCTCAGTAGCATGTGATAAAGTTAGAGAAACAGGTTGAAACATTAGAGAAAAAACCAGACGAATATGAAGAAACCAGTGGAGTCTCCAGCAATATATCTCAGTTGCCAGACATTTAGTTAGTGTATTTAATAAATAATAGTTGAAATTGTAAATATATTTACTCTAGAAGATGTTAGAATTTTTCTTATTTATGTTAGAATTTTTCTTATTTCTTATTGTATTACAAGTCTACTTGTCGTATTATTATTATTATTATTATTATTATTATTATTATTATTATTATTATTATTATTATTATTATTATTATTATTATTATTATTATTATTATTATTATTATTATTATTATTATTATTTGTTGAAAAATGTTAAATATTATATATTTAAAAGTTTAATTTTTTGTTATTAATGTTATATACATAAATATAATTTTAATTTAATAAAACTGTTCAATTAGTCACAGCCAAACTAAAACAAAGGCTACATATTATAAAACGATAAAAAAAGTTAGTTACAAAAAAACATAGCAAATTAGCCACGAATGGTATATGAAAAACAGTGCAAGTTAGCTATGAAAATAGCATGATTAAATAACGCAACATTAGCCATGAAAAAAAAGTGGCCAAAAAATCCGGCTTGCACAAATTAGCTACGGATGAAGTGTGGTAGAATTATACTTTTCAACTTGATTATTTTTATTTAGCCACGGCATTATGCGTGGGCAATGGTATACAAATCATGGTTGTTCGAAGGTCTCCACGATGTTTAAAAGTGTGGCTAATAACTCTAAAATCGTGGTAAATTGAAAATGTAATCCCTGATTAGCCACAAATAATTTTTCGTGGTCAATACATGGTTGCTACCGTTATCTTGGAGTTTAGCCACGATTTTTCCTGTGGCTAAATCCCTTCTTTCTTGTAGTGATGAGATTGGCCACAGCAGCCGGAGTGGAGAGGAGACCAGATGATTGCATCTTCCAAGTCCCGAGTGGCCACAGACTTTTGCCATTTGGGAAGTGGGAGGGGTTGGCAAACAAGAGCACAAAGAAGAGGAAGACATCTGAGCCAGCATCATCATCTAGACCACCGCCATCATCTGCACCTACACCTCCCATCCGGCCTATTTATGCGTTGGTCCAGGAGCTATTACAGGAGGTCTGCCGCAATGAGCGCCTCAATACGAGGCGTTTCGACTGGTTGGCGGCGAAGCTTGATGCACCACTATTTTATGATATATTTTGGACTAAATTGAATGGGTTTGTGACAATTAATCTCACACTTATTCATTGAAATCGCATGTTTTTCATTTCCTTCCTAATTGTGTTATGATTGAAAACTTGCTTCCTAGGCCTTTAAATTGTCAATTTTTAATCCTCCTTTATTACCATGCCGTAATGTGTTTGTGAAGTGTTTTCAGGTTTACAGGGTATGAATGGCTTAAAGGATGAAGAGAAAACATGTTAAAGTGGAAGGAACACAAGAAACTAAGGAGCTGAGAAGCGAGGAGCGACGCGCACGCATGGCTAACGCGTGCGCGTGAATTGGCACATCATACAGCGACGCGTACGCGTGACTGACGTATACGTGTGGCCGACGCAGACACGTGACAGAGCGTCACGTGCTGCACTTATCATAACTCGCTGGGGGCGATTTCTGGGCTGATTTGAACCCATTTTTCAGCCCAAAAACACAGACTAGAGAAGGAGGCAAGCTGAGACTGAAGAGACTTTCATTTTTCACTTAGTTTTAGTTTTTAGTTTGAATTCTAGAGAGAAAAATACTACTTCTCCTAGGGTTCTTATCATTTTTAGTTTTGCTTTGGATTGGATTTGAGAGAGCTGCTACTACCTAAGATTGAAGTCGTCATCTCTATAGTTTGCTTTTCTAATAACTCAATTACTCTTTTCTACTTAGTTGCCCTGTGTTCATATTTGGATATTGTTATTTTGAACTCTATTAATGCAATGAATTATTTTTATATTTAATTTTATTACTTGTTTAATTTCTTTTAATGAATTATCAGTGCTGTTCCGAGGGTTACCTGAAACTGTAGGTCGATCTCGGACGAGATCTTCTGCGTTGGTCGGTACTGACGTGTCTGGCTGGTGAGTGGCAGTCGGAGCTGTTGTATCCGACTTGTTGGACTGGCTATGCTGCTGATCCTTCGTCACCGGAGGGTGGGGGTACCTGCAAGGGACTCCGATGCTTAAGTTAGCAAGGATATTAAGCAGGTTTTTTGTAGAATCAGAGTATGAGTTGTACCTGGGTGCTCCAATGTATTTATAATGGTGTGGAGTGACCTTTTTAGATAAGATAAGTTAGTTATCTTATCTTATCTTATCTTATCTTTGGGTGAGGTCAGCTTATCTTCAAGGGAACCGCCCTTCTCTCTGTAGGCTTGGGCTGCCTTTGGATTTGGGTCGTGTTCCTCGATTTTGGGCCCTCTTTGGTCTTTCCTATCGATTTGTCTGAGCTCTTTGGGAAGAGGTCGGATGGTTTGACCTAAAGAGGTCGGTTGCTTTGTTGCTAGTCATCCCGGGTCGAACATTTCAACCCAGGGTATGAACAGTGCCCCTGCTCGAGCTCGGTCTTTCTTTTGAGGTCAAGTCTTAGTTTTAGGACTTCGATCCTTTTCTGGTGAAGCCGAACTCGAGCATTTTGTCAACTTCATCTTTGCGGAGATTTCCTTTTTGAATATGGAACGTTTTCCTTTTCTCTTCTTAAAAGCGCGCGCTTTTGCATTAGCGCTCTTTGCCTTGGGAATGTGTGAGATTTTAATACCCTCATTAATTGGTTTTTAATTGCCCTGTTTCTCTTAGCCTCTCTATTTTGAATTTCACACTCAGAAAAACGGTTTCTCTTCTCTGTAACTTCCCTTTTCTTTCTCTCTTTCTGTTTTTGCCTGAAGTTTGCAGTTTTTACGCTTCTCCATGTGACGTTTGCTTGGCGATTGTTAGTGCTTTCCTTGCTGTGAAAGGGCGACTCCGGATTCCATCTTCCATTTTCAACTTCTTTGAAACTTTTCTGCTTTTTCAGGTTGGTTTTCCGCCTCTTTTTTACTTTTTTCGTCGCTTTGTCTTCGGTTTTTGCATGCTTGAAAGTTGGAACCTTTCTTCGTCGTGATGTTCAATCGTTGCTGTGATGCGTGTTTCTGGTATTTCTACCGGTGCTTGAGGGTTTTTGGGTTTTTCACGTTTTGTTGCCTCTTTATTTGATGTTGTAACTTTCTGAGGTAAATAGCTTTGTTTGATTCTTTTGAAAAAGGTTGCGTCTTCAACATCCTCTGCTTGGTGCGTTTTGTTTGCTTCTTGATTGAACTGCTATTTTATTGCTCCGTTGGTGACTTTGTTTTATCTTCTTTCTTCTCGGAATGTTGCTTTTTGGAAAAGGAGTTTTCTTTGCTGGGAGTTTTGCTGGGATGTTAGTCTTGTAGATTTTTCTGAGTCCTTACTCTGTCATTGCCTCCAAAGGATGCCCCTGGACTATGTCTTGGGGTTTTCTTTTTTCTTGTTTGTTTGCTTTAAGTCATGCTCTGCTATGAGTTGATTTTGGCTTTGCCCGAGATATTTTGGTTAGTAATTTGTTTTCTCTTTTTGCTGTAAGACTAGTTGACCTCATGTCTTCTCGCAAAAATGTTGTTGAGACCTCCTCCCAAGTCCCTGAGGGCATGGCTAATTGGGTAGATTCTGTGGTTCTTCTGTGTATTTCATTGGTTGACTCCGAGTTTTGTCAGCAGCTTCGGCAGTTTCATAGGATTTGTAGTAGTGGTAGTGATGAAAAGAACTATGAGCTTGTGTCTCCCAATTCTGAGGAAAGGGTTTGTTTTTCTACCTGATTTGTTGGAGAGTGCCCCTTTTTCTATGCGTACGACTTCTTTTTTAGTCAGATGAATGTTACTCTTCCTTTTACTCCTTTTGAGACCAACCTCTTGTGGTCGTGTAATGTAGCTCCATCCCAACTTCACCCCAACTCCTGGGGTTTTATAAAAAATTTTCAGTTGCTGTGTCATGAACTGGATATCCCCACTTCACAATCCCTCTTCTTTTATCTTTTTGTTTTGACAAAGCCCGGGGTGATTAAGAAGAAGGCCGCCTGGGTTTCTTTCCGAGCTTCCCAAGGGAAGAAGGTTTTCTCCATGTTTGATGAATCTTTTCGCGATTTCAAAAATTACTTTTTCAGGGTCCGAGCTATTGAAGGAGCTCGGCCCTTTTTTCTGGATGAGAATGATGAGCCCGCCTTTCCTTTGGAATGGAAAAAGAATGTAATGGTGTCTAAGTACACTTGGGAGATGTTGGATGAGGCTGAACAAGCCTTTGTGACTGTGCTGGAAGAAAATTGGGGGCAGCCTTCCCATCTTGATACAAAGAAATTCCTTGGAAATCCCTCTCTCCTCCGAGCTGAGCTGGGTAGTGGTCGATTTCTCTTTTGTTTTTTGCTTATTTTGTCGAGTTTATCTCTTATAAGATCTTTTCTGATTCATAACTTGGTTTCTCGCTGTGATGTTTGTTTGCAGAGATGATAAAAAATAATAAGTCCATGAAGGCCTTTAAAAGGGCAAGGAAGGCTACTGCAGCTCAAGACGTCTCGGCCAAGGTGGCCGGGGAGGGATCGTCTCAGGTTCAGTTGAAGCCGGCCGTACCGAGCTCTCCGGGGGCGAGGAGGGTAATTCCTACTCCCCGGGTTCATTTGGTTGATCCTCCACAAGCTTCTGTTGCTACCTCTGGCGCTCCTCCAAACAAAAAACAAAAGACAACTGAGCCTTTTAACTTTGATGTTCCTGACTTTGACGCGGTTGAGTTTGTCGATCAGCAGATTGGTCCTTATGGTACCATCCCTACTGACGATGTCTCTCTCCTTTGCCATTTGGACTTTATTACCCAGAGCAGCATCAAGATGGCACATATAGGAGATGCCATGTACCGAACTGCCCAAGATCTTCCCCTTCATACTACCAAGGCCTTTATGGAGGAGGCTAAGCAGGAGTTCGACAGAATGAAGGGTTTGAAGGAGGAGCTCCAGGTGAAGGTGACCAAGCTGGAGAAGGAGTTGGAGGGCGAAAAGGCTAGTTCTGGTGCCTTGGCGGCTTCTGCGAGGTTGGCTGAAGACACGGCATTGAGGCACAGGAATAGCTACGTCACGACCTATAGGGAAGTGATACTTCTTAGGGAGGAGTTAGAGTCTGCCCGGGCTGATTATGCCGAACTCCAGGGTCACCTTGTGGGCAGCGTAAATGCTGCTTATGAGAATCTGAAGGAGCAGTGACGAACAAGATTTTTTCCAGTAAAGAATTTCATAAAAACATTCGCGTTGTAGATATAGTCTCTAAACCGATAGAAATCCCTTCGTACAAACGTTTTGGTTGTCACAAGTAACAAACCTCTAAATAAATTATTAATCGAAGTATTCAAACCTCGGGTCGTCTTCTCAAGAAACTGCAGGGAAGTATGTTCTTATTATTGGTTATGGAAATTATAAATTCGGGGTTTCAAGAATGAGGAACAAATATGACAAATAATTTAAATGGCAATTAAAAATAAATAAATACTGTAAAGCAAACTTTTGGGCAAGGTATGAGAAATTGGAAGTCCAGACTTAGTTATCCTTATCAATAACAATGAAAGTCGAATCTTAATTCCACTTGGTCAACCTTTACTAAAATAAAGGAAAGTCAAGGGACTAATTAGTTTGATCTTCGAATCCTAATTATTTCCTAAGAAAAGGTTGGGATTATTGAAGCTCAGTTCAATTAGCAAAGATAACAGTTATCAATTATGTTGAGATAAGATAACTCCTGAGTTACTCCTTTCTTAACCAAGACCAAAAGAGGAAAAAGTAAATTTGCTGGAATAAAAATGCCTTCAGATGTAAAGCAACAATAACATAAATTAAAGAAAGCAATCATGAATTGAAATACCTCAAATAGCATTAATAAAGGAAATCATAATCTAACATGAAGAGTTCATAAACTAAATTGGAAAAACAAATAAAAATAAAGAACCTGGGATTGAGAGTTACTCCTAAAACTAAGAGAAGTCCTAAATCCTACGAGAGAGAGAGGAGAGAACCTCTCTCAAAACTAGATCTAAAACATAGGAAATAACTAAATTGGCGAGCTCTCCCTGAATGGATGCGTTCCCACACTTTATAACCTCTGGTCTATGCCTTCTGGACTTGGATTGGGCCAAAAAGGGCTTCAGAAATCGCTGGAAGTATTTTTTGCAATTTCTGGTGCGTGGCCTCTGTCACGCGTCCGCGTGGGTCACGCGGTCGCGTCATTCGGAGCTTTTCTTGTCACACGGTCGCGTCAGTCATGCGACCGCGTCATGTGCGTTCTGCTTAAGGCGCGCGGTCGCGTCAGTCATGCGGCCGCGTCGCTGCTTCTTTGCGCTTGGCATGCGTCCGCGTCGCCCATGCGATCGCGTGGATGCCAGTTTCTTCAGAAGCTCCGTTTTGTGCTTTCCTTCCATTTTTGTATGTTTTCTTTCCATCCTTTAAGTCATTCCTACCTTAGAAGATCTGAAAATTACTCAACACACTAATCACGGCATCGAATGGAATTAAAGGTGATTAAAATAATTAATTTAAAAGCATAGGAAACATATTTTTCACATACATCACATAATAAGGAAGGGAAAGTAAAACCATGTAATTAACATGAATAAGTGGGTGAAGAATTGAATAGATCACTCAAACTAAGCACAAAATATATCATAAAATATGGGTTTATCAACCTCCCCACACTTAAACAATAGCATGTCCTCATGCTAAATCGAAGGTAATAAGTAAGGTTAAAGTGATGGAATGTCATGCAATGCAATCTAATCTAAATGCAACTACCTAAATGCATCATGCAATTCTAATTTATTCACTCATATATAAAGCTTACAGGTAGTTAAATTAATTCACATTCTCAATGAGTCATATATGTATATATAGCCAAGCCTTAGATAATCAATAAGCACTTTTACAATTGAGATGGGAGAAAAAGCATTTTATGAACTTGCAAGACAATTAGATAATTCAAACAGAGATAAATGTTAATGAGCTATTGAACCCTCACTGGATTTGTGTTTACTCTGTAGTCACTCAGTGTTTATTGGGTTAATCACTCTATTCCTCTTTTTTATTCTTCCTTTCTATAACTTTGTTCTTCATCTAACCAATCAACAATTATAGAATACATTCATACCAAAAATCATGAGGTCTTTAATTAAGGTTGTAATGGGGCCAAGGTAAAGGTAAGGATATATGTATAAGGCTAAGTGAGCTAATAAGTGAATCCTTAATTAGACTAAGATCTCACCTAACATACATACTTAGTAAAACAAAACTTCTTTACCTATTTTCCCATATTTTCCCACTTGATGTTACATGCTCATGTTTCAATTTTTATTTTTATCCCATGTACATTGCTTTTATTTTGCATTTGGGGAATTCTTTTGTATCCCCTTTATTAAATACTGAAAAATAACTTTTTTTTAATGCACATGGTAATTTAATCACTTTGATTTCTCATGAGTATGCTTCCCAAAATTTCTTAATTTGAGTTATTTTATTCCTTTCAACTTTTCTACCTTTTGTTTTTATCATCCATGTTCCCAATAGGTTTCCCACATTTTAAACTATTCATAATTTTCTATCTTAAGCTAACCAAGGATTCAACTTGGGATTTTATTTTGTTTTTCTGCTTAAGGCTAGTAGTGTGGCTAATAGAATAAAAGGGGATTTAAAGGCTCAAGGGGGCTAACAAGGGTGATGTAAAAGGTAGGCTATTTTGGGATAAGTGAGCTAAAATCAAATAATGGCCTCAATCACTCTCTTGGTATATATCTACATTCTATAATCGGACATATAGATTAAAACAAAGTAAAGAATACCAGAATATAAAAGAAGGGCAGAACACACAGGAATAAAAAATTATGGTTTGAATGTAACCATACAATTAAGCTCAAAACTTACAGGCTATGTGTTCTCTAGCTCAAAAATCATTTATCACTTATGTATGTCATGCATGTTTAGTTAAAAATTATCATTATTCTCAATGTAAAACTTATATTGAATGGCTTTAAAGTTCTAGTGTTTCTCCATGATGAAGTGTTGTTAACTAACATGTAATGCTATATATACAAGGTGTGGGTTGTTTTGATTCTATTAAAGTCTCTAGTTTACTTCCCTTTTTATATTTTCCAATTTAAACTAAGCTATCTTATGCTAAAAAGGGTAAACTATACTAATTAATCCACAATTTCTATAACTAATAAGTTAGAATTGCAACTAAACTAAGTGGCTAAAATATGAACTAAAAATGCAAAATGCAGAAATAGAGTAAAAATACATGAAAGTAGCAATGTATAAGTACTCAGAAAATAAAAATAAAAATAAAGAGAAAAATACAGAAAAATATCCAAAATAAAAGAAAAAGAGTCTGTAGTGGTTCACCAAAATAATACGGTAGATTTGGCGACCTCCCCACACTTAAAATGTAGCATCGTCCCCGATGCTCACTCAAGCCGGGTGTGAAGGGGTGTCATCACTGGAAGGGATGGTAGCTGGGGTCTCTGTGGTGGCTGGCTGAATGTCCGGCTGTTGGAGAGGAGGGGCTGTCCGAATGGGAATCTCAGGATCTGCAGCCTGGATCTGCTGGGGTGCTGCCTGCTGGGTGTCTGCCTACTCTGCCTCTCCCTGGGGATGGGTCTCTGCCTCGGGCGCATCCGCCTCCTCCTCAGATGCCTCGGATGGTGTGTCAGGCTCGGAGGAGATGTCGCCAGATCGTATCATCAGCTTTAGGTGCTCATAGCGTCGCTTGTTGCGACGCTCCATCTGGTCAAGTCGTCGAAACAAGCGGTGCACCAGATGATAGACAGGCTCTGTAGCAGGTGGAGGTGCAGTGGTGGTGGCAGGGGTAGGTGGTGCAGCAGTGGAGGAAGAGGGACCGGCAGATGGTGTAGCTGTATCATCAGCAGTGGCAGTCAGGAATGGAGGTCTGTAGCCCAAGGCCAGGAAGTTCCTGCTGTGCGGGATAATTTTCTTGCATTCCGCAGTAGGTGGCCTCTCATCAGCATCCTCCCATGGTACGTCAGCTCGACGGCCCAGCTGTGTAACCAGATAGGGAAAGGGAAGAGTGCCTCAGACATAGACCCTGGCCATATAGTGCCGGATAAAGCGTGGCAAGTACAGGTCCTTGCTCTCCATCACACACCAAAGGAGGGTGATCATAGCGGCTGGTATCTCAGTCTCGTGAGTACTCGGCATAATGTAGTTGCTGAATATCTGATGCCATAGCCGAGCCTCATCGTTCAGGTAAATCTGCTTGATCCCCTTGGGCATGGTGGTGTTCTGACCCATGATCCAAGGAACTGACGGGTCAAGGGTGATCCTCGCCTTGACTGCATCCCAGTCAAAATGCATAAAGCGCATATCCTCCTCAGCTTTCTGATAGCCATCTATCTGATCAGTCTTAGGCAGAAGTTTCAGAACCTCTTCTATTGCCTCCTCAGTAACCAGAATCTGCTTTCCTCTGAGGTTCACTGCATCTAGGGAAGTTTTGAAGTAGTTGCAGTAGAATTCCCTAACCCAAGATGCATTAACCTCAGTTAGAGGTCTCTCCAAAAAGAACCAGCCTCTTTGTTTGATCTGATCAGAGGTGTATTGCTGGAGTTCTTCTGGGATCTTCAAAGTCCGCTCCAGGTATAGGTTCCTGGAGTTTGCAAACACCGGATACTTCAGCTCACAGTATCGGTTTGCAAACTTTACTGAGTCATTGGCGGGAAGTAGCTGGTCGGCCTTCTCCTGCGGGGTAAAGGCTTTCTCCCGCAAGGAGGCATCATGCATGAGGTCGATGATAGACACGGAGGCTTCTCCTCTTTTCCTTTTGCCAGTAGTGGCCTTGCCTTTTCCCTTTCTCTGGGAATCTGACATCCTGAAAAACAGAAAACTAGGATATAATAAAAATAGGAAAGAAAATAGGCAAATAATCAAAGAAAACACAAAGTGGCAAATGAGCAATAGGATAATGAATATGAGTTAAGTAAAATGTGCATTTAGGATTGTATAGGAGTGAAAAGTCTAAAAAGAAGAAATCACAATCCAAAATGTAATTGAATGCAAGTTAAATAGAAAAATTAACATCACGCCTTGGTTAGAATGTTAAAAGAAAGTGAAAGAAAATCAAAAAAAGAAGTTTTGAAAAGGTTAGGTTGGTTAGAGTTAAAATTAGTGAGTTAGTGAAAAATGGGTTAAAGTAAGAGGCATAATGAAAATAGTCCAAGTAACAAGTAATCACAGGTAGAAGCTATAGGTAACTCATATTCAAACAAGTAAAACAGTTTGATGATGATTCAAATAGAGATAAAGAAAGCAAAAATAGGAATCAAACATCAAAATTGCAGTTTAGGAACCAGGAAATCAAAGAGGATAAGAATGCATGCCCTGGCATTCATGAATGGTTTGGTTAAAGCAGAGGAAAATAGATTTCAAGATTCCAAAATCAAAACATGAATGAAAGTAAAAAAGATTTATAAAAATTTGGGCAGCATTCCGGCTAAAATTGGATATTCCCGGAAAATAAACAGCAATCAAACAGTTCATATGAATTAAAAAATTAAGCTGCAGTTACATATAATGAATATAAACATGAAAATTTAGTGTAAAGAGCAGTAATATACAAGAAATACAGCATATGAACAAGATCACAGCAACAGCAGATTTGATAAAAGAGAAACATGAACAGTACAAGTAAACAGACCTAAATCCACTAACCACATCCTAGGCTACCTAACAACCTAAAATCCACTACAACATGCATATCTAACTAGCCTAAACATGAACATAAATGGAAAAATAAGAATAAACTATGAACGGATAAAAGGGATTGCATGTTGCGGAACCTGGAAGGCCGAATAATGAGAATAGGCAGAAAGGTGGCTGGAGTTGGTGATGATGGTGGCGTCCGGTGCTGGGCACGGCGGCTGGCTGTGGTGGGCACGGCGGTGCGGGTGTTCGGGGTAGGGGGGAAGAGAGGGTGATGGGGGTAGGGGAAGGGAGGGGGGAAAGAGGTGGTGTTGCTGGTGGGGTCACGCTAATGAGTTCCTCTGGCGGGGCGATGTGAAAGTTAGCATGTTTCTGACATGATGGACATGTCTTTACGAATTTCGTGGCTTCTTTTTGTAGAGTTGGCCAATAGAACCCTGCCTGGAGTACCTTTTTGGTAAGTTCTTGCGCTCCGAGGTGATTGCCACAGATGCCACAGTGTATCTCTTCTAGAACTTCTTTTGTGTTAGAAGTCGGTACACATTTTAACAATGGTATAGAAATCCCTCTTTTGTATAGAGTATTATTTATGATAGTATAGTATTGTGCTTCCCGTTTTAACCTCTTTGCCTCCTTTTCATCTGTAGGAAGTGTTTCTGTTTTGAGGTAGTTAATTATGGGAGTCATCCATCCTTGATCCAGACCTGTTATGGCTAGGACTTTTTCCTCTTCCGAGATTGACAGATTCTGCAGCGTTTCCTGGATGAGGCTTCTATTGTTGCCCCCTGGTTTGGTACTGGCTAGCTTTGAGAGTGCATCAGCTCGGGTGTTCTGTTCGCAGGGTATGTGGCGAACCTCATATTCCCCGACTTATTCGAGTTGTTCCTTGGTTCTGTCCAAGTAATTTTTCATGGTGGAGTCCTTGGCTTGGTAGCTCCCTACTATTTGTGAAGTGACTACCTGTGAGTCACTGTAGATGATGAGTTTTTGAGCTCCAACCTCGTTAGCCAGCTTCAAACCAGCTAGTAGTGCCTCATACTCAGCTTGGTTGTTTGAGACAGGGAACCCGAATTTGAGGGAAAGTTCGATTTGGATTCCCTGATCGCTTTCAATTATCATGCCCGCGCTGCTTTTATTTTTGTTTGAGGAGCCATCTACATAGAGATCCCATTTTGTAGGGGCTTCCGGGGTGTCTGTAAATTCTGCAACGAAGTCGGCCAAATATTGGGATTTGATGGCTATCCGAGCTTTGTATTGAAGGTCGAATTCAGACAACTCGACAGCCCATTGTAAGATTCTTCCTGCTAAATCTATTTTCTGCAGAATACCTTTTATTGGCTGGTTGGTCCAAACCCTGATGCTGTGGGCTTGGAAATATGGGTGAAGTCGTCGAGATGTTAAGATGAGGGCATAAGCGAATTTTTCTATTTTTTGGTAGTTCAGCTTGGATCCTTGTAGTGCTTTGCTGATGAAGTATACGGGTTGTTGCCCACTGTCGTCTTCTCGGACTAATGCTGCGGCTACTGTCCGACTTCCTACTGCGAGGTATAATATAAGTGGTTCTCCTTCTTGTGGCCGAGATAAGATAGGTGGTTGTCCTAGGAATCTTTTGAAATCTTGGAAGGCCTGTTCGCACTCCGTTGTCCATTCGAACCTCTTTTCTTTCCTTAGAGTAGCATAGAAGGGGAGAGATCTTATCGCTGATCCCGCTAGAAATCTGGACAAGGCTGCCAGTCTTCCATTAAGCTGTTGTACCTCTTTGATGCAAGTCGGGCTCTTCATATCGAGTATGGCCTGGCATTTATTCGGATTTGCCTCGATTCCTCTTTGCGTGAGCATAAAACCTAGGAATTTGCCAGCTTCTACTGCGAAGGTGCATTTTGCAGGGTTAAGTCGCATGCCATGCCTTCTTATGGTGTCGAATACTTGGGCGAGGTCGGACAGTAATGTCTCTTCACTTTGTGTCTTTATTAACATGTCGTCCACATAGACTTCCATGATTTTTCCAATGTGATCCGCGAAAATTTTATTCATTAATCTCTGGTAAGTAGCCCCTGCATTTTTAAGTCCAAAAGGCATGACGATGTAGTAGTAGTTTGCTTTTGGGGTTAGGAACGAAGTTTTTTCTTGGTCGGGTGGGTACATCGGGATTTGATTGTATCCCGAATATGCGTCCATAAACGAGAGGTATTTGTATCCAGAGGAGGCATCTACTAGAGTGTTGATACTTGGGAGTGGGTAAGGATCTTTTGGGCAGGCTTTGTTGAGATCCGTGTAGTCGGTGCACATTCGCCATTTCCCATTTGATTTTTTCACCAAGACGACATTAGCTAACCATAGTGGGTACTTGACTTCTCTTATGAATCCTGCCTCCAGTAGAGCTTGTACCTACTCTTCCATAGCTTGAGATCGTTCTGGTCTAAGCTTTCTTCATCTCTGTTGTACTGGCCGAGATCCTGGGTAGATGATGAGCGGATAATTTATACGCTTTTTGGCATTGTTTTTAGTATATTTTAGTTAGTTTTTATTATATTTTTTATTAATTTTTATTTAAAATTCACTTTTCTAGACTTTACTATGAGTTTGTGTGTTTTTCTGTGATTTAAGGTATTTTCTGGCTGAAATTGAGGGACCTGAGCAAAAATCTAATTTAGAGGCTGAAAAAGGAGTGCAGATGCTGTTGGATTCTGACCTCCCTGTACTCAAAGTAAATTTTCTAGAGCTACAGAAGCCCAATTGGTACGCTCTTAATTGCGTTGGAAAGTAGACATCCTGGGCTTTCCAGCAATATATAATAGTCTATACTTTGCCCAAGATTTGATAGCCCAAACTCGCATTCCAAGTCAGCATAGAAAATCTGGCGTCAAAACGCCAGAACTGGCATAAAAGCTGGAGTTAAACGCCCAAACTGGCACAAAAGCTGGCGTTTAACTCCAAGAAAAGCCTCTACACATGGAAGCTTCAATTCTCAGCCCAAGCACACACCAAGTGGGCCCGGAAGAAGATTTCTGCATTAATTACCTATTTCTGTAACCCTAGGCTACTAGTTTTCTATAAATTGGACCTTTTGCTATTGTATTTTCATACTTTTCAGAGACTTTCATATACCTTTTGATCTTTATGTTCATGTTTGGGGAGGCTGGCCATTCGGCCATGCCTAGACCCTGTACTTATGTATTTTCAACGGTGGAGTTTCTACACACCATAGATTAAGGTGTGGAGCTCTGCTGTTCTTCATGAATTAATACAATTACTATTGTTCTTCTATTCAATTCACGCCTACTTCTTCTCTAAGATATTCATTCGTTCTTCAACCTGATGAATGTGATGATCCATGACACTCATCATCATTCTTACCTATGAACATGTGCCTGACAACCACCTCTGTTCTACTAGCAATGGCTTGAATGCGTATCTCTTGGGTTTCTAATCTAAGATTGGAACCTTCGTGGTATAGGCTAGAATCAATTGGCGGCCATTCCTGAGATTCGAAAAGTCTAAACCTTGTCTGTGGTATTCCGAGTAGGATCTGGGAAGGGATGACTGTGACGAGCTTCAAACTCACGAGTGTTGGGCGTGTGACAGACGCAAAAGGATCAATGGATCCTATTCCAACATGATCGAGAACCGACAGATGATTAGCCGTGCAGTGACAGCGCATTTGGAACATTTTCACTGAGAGGACGGGAAGTAGCCATTGACAACAGTGATGCCCAATATAAAGCTTGCCATGGAAGGGAGTATGAATGATTGGAAGAAGGCAATAGGAAAGCAGAGGTTCAAGAGGAACAAAGCATCTTCATACGCTTATCTGAAATTCCTACCAATGAATTACATAAGTATCTCTATCTCTATCTCTATCTTTATTTTATGTTTATCTTTTAATTATCAATTCTCCATAACCATTTGAATCCGCCTGACTGAGATTTACAAGATGACCATAGCTTGCTTCAAGCCGACAGTCTCCATGGGATCGACCCTTACTCACGTAAGGTATTACTTGGACGACCCAGTGTACTTGCTGGTTAGTTGTGCGAAATTGTGACAAAGTGTGATTCATGTTTGAGAGCTCCAAGTCTTTGGCGCCATTGTTGATGATCATAATTTCGTGCACCAAGTTTTTGGCGCCGTTGCCGGGGAGGGAACAAACAACAATTTCGCATTTGTTTCCGGCAACAACAGTGCCAAGTTTGGTCCGGAAACAACACCAAGTTGTTGGCTCCGTTGCCGGGGATTGTTCGAGTTTGGACAACTGACGGTTCATCTTGTTGCTTAGATTAGGTAATTTTACTTTTTATTTTCGAAAATTTTTTTTTTAAATACAAAAAAAAATTTCTATTTTGTTCTTTAGAGTTTTTAAGAATGAATTCTAGAGTTTCATGATGATCTGTTGAAGTCTGGCTGGCTGTGAAGCCATGTCTAATCTTATTGGACCGAGGTTTCAACTTATCATCACAAGAGCTTGTTGATTTCTATCAATTTTGCTGTTGTGAGCAATGATCTGCTAAAGCTTGGCTGGCCATTGGCCATGTCTAGTGTTTTGGACCGGAGCTTTCATTGAAAGCTTGGCTGGCTAGTAAGCCATGTCTAATTCCTGGATCGGAGTCTTAGACTAGCATTGCAATGATTCCTGGAACTCTTATTAAGAATTTTGAATCCCTTTATTTTCTTTTCCACTCAATTTTCGAAAAATCACAAAAAAAATTATAAAACCATAAAAATCAAAAATATTTTATGTATCTTGTTTGAGTCTAGTATCAATTTTTAAGTTTGGTGTCAATTGCATGTCTTTATTCTTCTTGCATTTTTCGAATACATGCATTATGTTCTTCATTGATCTTCAAGTTATTCTTGATGATTTCCTTGCTCTAATCTTTGAATTCTCTTGTTTTGTGTCTTTTGTTGTTTCTTACATGCATTTTCAAATTGTTATAGTCCTTAGTATACAAACTTCTAAGTTTGGTGTCTTGCATGCATTGTTTATTTGATCTTAGTTGCATTTTTGTTGTTTCTCATCATTAAAAATTAAAAAAAAATTTCAAAATTGTGTATTTTCAAGTCAATAACACAGAGAATTGAAGATTCAGAACATTCAGCAGAGGAATTACACAGAAAAAGCTGGGCGTTCAAAACGTCCAGTAGAGAAGGAAAACTGGCATTTAAACGCCAGCCAGGGTGCCTGGCTGGGCGTTAAACGCCCAAAAAGGTAGGATTTTGGGCGTTAAACGCCAGAATGGATGCCATTCTGGGCGTTTAACGTCAGGAGGACACTAGAGGGAATATTTTGTTTTTAATTCAAATCTTTTTCAAGTTTTCACAATTTTTCAAAATCAAATCTTTTTCAAATCATATCTTTTCAATCATATCCTTTCAAAATCAATTTCTTTCCATTTTTTATTTATTATTTTCAAAAATTCTTGCTACAATTCGTAATTTAATTCAAAAAATTTCAAGTTGTTACTTGCCTATTAAGAAAGGATCAAATTTTAATTTTAGAATCATATCTTCTAATCACATCTTTTTCAAAATTAAGTTTCAATCATATTTCTTTGATTTCTAATTTCAAAATCTTTTTCAAAAATCATTTAATTTCTTTCCCAATCTTAGTTTTCGAAAATCATCAATCAAATTTTCAAATTTCTTTTAATTTTTTTTCAAAATCTTTTTAATTTATTTTCAAAAATTCTTCCCCTCTTTTCACACCATTCTATTTAAGGACTAACACCCCTCCTCAATGAGCAATTCGAACTCTATCTCCCTTGATAAGTTCGAATTCTCTCTTCTCTACCTCCTCCTTCTATTCTTCTTTTCCTCTGACACCTCAAGGAATCTCTATACTGTGACATAGAGGGTTCCATATTTTCTTCTTCTCTCTTTTCATATGAGCAGGAGCAAGGACAAGGGCATTCTTGTTGAAGCTGATCCTGAACCTGAAAGGACCTTGAAGAGAAAGCTAAGAGAAGCTAAAGTACAACTCTCTATAGAGGACCTAACAGAGCTTTTCAAACAAGAAGAAGACATGGCAGCCGAAAACAACAACAATTCCAACAATGCAAGGAAGGTGCTTGGTGACTTTACTGCACCTACTCCTGACTTCTATGGGAGAAGCATCTCAATCCATGCCATTGGAGCAAACAACTTTGAACTTAAGCCTCAATTAGTTTCTCTGATGCAACAGATTTGTAAGTTTCATGGACTTCCATTGGAAGATCCTCATCAATTCTTAGCTGAATTCTTGCAAATCTGTGACACTGTCAAGACCAATGGGGTTGATCCCGAGGTCTACAAGCTTATGCTTTTTCCCTTTTCTATAAGAGACAGAGCTAGAACTTGGTTGGATTCACAACCTAAAGAAAGCCTAAACTCTTGGGAAAAGCTAGTTAATGCCTTCTTGGTAAAGTTCTTTCCACCTCAAAAATTGAGCAAGCTTAGAGTGGAAGTCCAAATCTTCAGACAGAAGGAAGGTGAATCCCTCTAAGAAGCTTGGAAAAGATACAAGCAATTGATCAGAAGGTGTCCTTCTGACATGCTTTCAGAATGGAGCATCATAGGTATCTTCTATGATGGTCTGTCTGAACTGTCCAAAATGTCATTGGACAACTCTACTGGAGGATCTCTTCATCTGAAGAAGATGCCTGCAGAAGCTCAGGAACTCATTAAAATGTTGCAAATAACCAATTCATGTACACCTCTAAAAGGAATCCTGTGAATAATGGGACAAATCAGAAGAAAGGAGTTCTTGAGATTGATACTCTGAATGCCATATTGGCTCAGGACAAAATATTGACTCAACAAGTCAATATGATTTCTCAGAGTCTGTCTGGAATGCAAGCAGCAACAGGCAGTACCAAAGAAGCTTCATCTGAAGAAGAAGCCTATGATCTTGAGAACCCAGCAATGGAAGAGGTGAATTACATGGGAGAACCCTATGGAAACACCTAGAATCCTTCATGGAGGAATCATCCAAACCTCTCATGGAAGGATCAACAGAGGCCTCAACAAGGCTTCAACAACAATAATGGTGGAAGAAATAGGTTTAGCAATGGCAAACCTTTTCCATCATCTTCTCAGCAACAGACAGAGAATTCTAAGCAGAGCCACTCTGAATTAGCAACTGTAGTCTCTGATCTAATTAAAACCACTCAAGGTTTCATGACTGAAACAAGGTCCTCCATTAGAAATTTGGAGGCACAAATAGGTCAGCTGAGCAAGAAAGTCACTGAACTCCTTCCTAGTGCTCTTCCAAGAAATACAGAAGAGAATCCAAAAAGAGAGTGCAAGGCCATCACCATAACTCACACGGCCGAACCTGGAGAGGAGGAAGAGGCAGTGATCGCCACTGAAGAAGACCTGAATGGACGTCCACTGGCCTCCATGGAGTTCCCTAATGAGGAACCATGGGAATCTAGGGATCACACTGAGGCCATAGAGATTTTATTGAATCTACTTCTACCATTCATGAGCTCTGATGAGTATTCTTCCTCTGAAGAGGATGAAGATGTTACTGAAGAACAAGTTGCCAAGTACCTTGGAGCAATCATGAAGTTAAATACCACGTTATTTGGTAATGAGACTTGGGAGGATGAACCCCCATTGCTCATCAAAGAATTGGATGACTTGACTAGGCAGAGATTACCTCTGAAGAGACAAGATCTTGGAAAGTTCTCAATACCTTGTACCATAGGCACCATGACCTTTGAAAAGGCTTTGTGTGACCTAGGGTCAAGCATAAACCTCATGCCTCTCTCTGCAATGGAGAAACTGGGAATTTTTGAGGTACAAGCTGTAAGAATCTCATTAGAGATGGCAGACAATTCAAGGAAACAAGCTTATGGACTTGTAGAGGATGTCTTGGTAAAGGTTGAAGACTATTACATCCCTGCTGATTTCATAATCCTAGAGACTGGAAAGTGTATGGATGAATCCATCATCCTTGGCAGACCCTTCCTAGCCACAGCAAAAGCTGTGATTGATGTTGACAGAGGAGAATTGGTCCTTCAAGTGAATGAGGACTCCCTTGTGTTTAAAGCTCAAGGATCTCCCTCTGTAATCATGGAGAAGAAGCATGAAAAGCTTCTCTCAATGCAGAGTCAAACAGAGCCCCCACATTCAAACTCTAAGTTTGGTGTTGGGAGGCCATCATCATGCTCTGAGAATCTGTGAGGCTCCATGAGAGCCCACTGTCAAGCTATTGACATTAAAGAAGCGCTTGTTGGGAGGCAACCCAATTTTTACTTATCTATGTTAAATTTCTATTTTCTATTATTATTTTATGTTTTCTGTAGGTTGATAATCATGTGAAGTCACAAAAACAACTGAAAAAGAAAAAACAAAATGAAAAACATTATTAAAAATAGAACACCATGGAGGAGAAACTTACTGGCGTTTAAACGCGAGTAAGGGTAGCAGAATGGACGTTAAACGCCCAGTCTGGCACCATTCTGGGCATTTAACGCCAGAAAGGGGCACAGAGCTGGCGTTTAACGCCAGAAAAGGGCAAGAAGCTAGCGTTAAACACCAGAAATGGGCAGCAACCTGGCGTTTAACGCAAGGATTGGCAGAAAAGGGCGTTTTGCACGCCACTTGGTGTAGGGATGAAAAATCCTTAACACCTCAGGATCTGTGGACCCCACAGGATCCCCACCTACCCCACCTCTCTCTCTCTTCTTCACCCATTCACCAATCCACATCCATCCATCATAAAACCCCACCTACCTCACCATTCAAATTCAAACCACTTCCCCTCCCAAACCCACCCTATATAGCCGAACCCTAACCCTCTCTCCACCCCTATATAAACCCATCTTCACTCTCTCATTTTCACACAACATAAACACTACTTCTCCTCCTTGGCCGAAACACCAACCCACCTCCATCTCCTCCATTTCTTCTTCTTATACTCTCTTCTTTCTTCTTTTGCTCGAGGACGAGCAAATCTTCTAAGTTTGGTGTGGTAAAAGCATTGCTTTTTATTTTTCCATAACCATTTATGGCACCAAAGGCCAGAGAAACCTCTAGAAAGAGGAAAGGAAAAGCAAAAGCTTCCACCTCCGAGTCATGGGAGATGGAGAGATTCATCTCAAAGGTGCATCAAGACCACTTCTATGAAGTTGTGGCCAAGAAGAAGGTGATCCCCGAGGTCCCTTTCAAACTCAAAAAGGGTGAATATCCGGAGATCCGACATGAGATTCAAAGAAGAGGTTGGGAAGTTCTCACCAACCCCATTCAACAAGTTGAAATCTTAATGGTTCAAGAGTTCTATGCCAATGCATGGATCACCAAGAACCACGATCAAAGTGTGAACCCGGACCCTAAGAATTGGCTTACAACGGTCCGAGGGAAATACTTTTAGTTCGAAAAATGTAAGGTTGGCATTCAACTTGCCCATGATGCAAGGAGATCCACACCCCTACACTAGAAGGGTCAACTTTGATCAAAGGTTGGACCAAGTCCTCATAGACATTTGTGAAGAGGGCGCTCAATGGAAGAGAGATTCAAGAGGGAAGCCGGTTCAACTAAGAAGGCATGACCTCAAGCCCGTGGCTAGGGGATGGTTGGAATTCATCCAACGCTCAATTATTCCCACTAGCAACCGGTCTGAAGTTACTATAGACCGGGCTATCATGATTCATAGCATCATGATTAGAGAGGAAGTAGAAGTTCATGAGGTTATATCCCAAGAACTCTACAAGGTGGCGGACAAGTCCTCTACTTTGGCAAGGTTAGCCTTCCCTCATCTCATTTGTCACCTTTTCAATTCGGCTGGAATTGACATAGAGGAAGACATCCTCATTGATGAGGACAAGCCCATCACTAAGAAAAGGATGGAGCAAACAAGAGATCCCACTCATGGACAAGAGCATGAGGAAATTCCTCATCATGAAATCCCTGAGATGCCTCAAGGGATGCATTTTTCTCCACAAAACTATTGGGAGCAAATCAACACCTCCCTAGGAGAATTAAGTTCCAATATGGGATAACTAAGGGTAGAGCACCAAGAGCATTCCATCCTCCTCCATGAAATTAGAGAAGACCAAAGAACCATGAGAGAGGAGCAACAAAGGCAAGGAAGAGATATTGAGGAACTCAAGCACTCCATAAGATCTTCAAGAGGAAGAACAAGCCGCCATCACTAAGGTGGATCCGTTCTTTAATTTCTTTGTTCTTTATTTTCTGTTTTTCGAATTTTTATGCTTTATGTTTATCTATGTTTGTGTCTTTATTACATGATCATTAGTGTCTTAGTGTCTATGCCTTAAAGTTATGAATATCCTATGAATCCATCACCTTTCTTAAATAAAGAGTGTTTTAATTGAAAAAGAAAAAGAAGTACATGAATTTCAAATTTTAAAATAGTTTAATTATTTTGATGTGGTGGTAATACTATTGTTTTTCTGAATGAATGCTTGAACAGTGCATATTTTTGAATTTGTTGTTTAAAGAATGTTAAAATTGTTGGCTCTTGAAAGAATGATGGGAAAAGGAGAAATGTTATTTGATAATATGAAAAATCATAAAATTGATTCTTGAAGCAAGAAAAAGCAGTGAAAAGCTTGCAAAAAAAAGGAGAAAAAGAAAGAAAAAGCAAGCAGTAAAAGCCAATAGCCCTTTAAACCAAAAGGCAAGGGTAAAATAAAAGGGATCCAAGGCTTTGAGCATTAGTGGATAGGAGGGCCCATAGGAATAAAATCCTGGCCTAAGCGGCTAAACCAAGCTGTCCCTAACCATGTGCTTGTGGCGTGAAGGTGTCAAGTGAAAACTTGAGACTGAGCAGTTAAAGTCGTGGTCCAAAGCAAAAAAGAGTGTGCTTAAGAGCTCTGGACACCTCTAATTGGGTACTCTAGCAAAGCTGAGTCACAATCTGAAAAGGTTCACCCAGTTATGTGTCTGTGGCATTTATGTATCCGGTGGTAATACTGGAAAACAAAATGCTTAGGGTCACGGCCAAGACTCATAAAGTAGCTGTGTTCAAGAATCAACATGCTTAACTAGGAGAATCAATAACACTATCTGGATTCTAAGTTCCTATAGAAGCCAATCATTCTGAACTTCAAAGGATAAAGTGAGATGCCAAAACTGTTCAGAAGCAAAAAGCTAAAAGCCCCGCTCATCTAATTAAGACTGATCCTCATAGATGCTTTTGGAATTCATTGTACATTCTATTCTTTTTATCCTATTTAATTTTTAGTTGCTTGGGAACAAGCAACAATTTAAGTTTGGTGTTGTGACGAGCGGATAATTTATACGCTTTTTGGCATTATTTTTAGTATGTTTTTAGTATATTTTAGTTAGTTTTTATTATATTTTTTATTAGTTTTTATTTAAAATTCACTTTTCTGGACTTTACTATGAGTTTGTGTGTTTTTCTGTGATTTCAGGTATTTTCTGGCTGAAATTGAGGGACCTGAGTAAAAATCTGATTCAGAGGCTGAAAAAGGACTGCAGATGCTGTTGGATTCTGACCTCCCTGCACTCGAAGTAGATTTTTTGGAGCTACAGAAGCTCAATTGGCGCGCTCTTAATTGCGTTGGAGAGTAGACATCCTGGGCTTTCCAGAAATATATAATAGTCCATACTTTGCCCAAGATTTGATGGCCCAAACCGGCGTTCTAAGTCAGCATAGAAAATCTGGTGTCAAAACGCCAGAACTGGCATAAAAGCTGGAGTTAAACGCCCAAACTGGCACAAAAGCTAGCGTTTAACTCCAAGAAAAGAATCTACACATGGAAGCTTCAATGCTCAGCCCAAGCACACACCAAGTGGGCCTGGAAGAAGATTTCTGCATTAATTACCTATTTCTGTAACCCTAGGCTACTAGTTTTCTATAAATTGGATCTTTTGCTATTGTATTTTCATACTTTTCAGAGACTTTCATATACCTTTTGATCTTTATGTTCATGTTTGGGGAGGTTGGCCATTCGGCCATGCCTAGACCCTGTACTTATGTATTTTCAACGGTGGAGTTTCTACACACCATAGATTAAGGTGTGGAGCTCTGCTGTTCTTCATGAATTAATACAATTACTATTGTTCTTCTATTCAATTCACGCCTACTTCTTCTCTAAGATATTCATTCGTTCTTCAACTTGATGAATGTGATGATCCGTGACACTCATTATCATTCTCACCTATGAACATGTGTCTGACAACCACCTCTGTTCTACTAGCAATGGCTTGAATTCGTATCTCTTGGGTTTCTAATCTAAGATTAGAACCTTCGTGGTATAGGCTAGAATCAATTGGCAGCCATTCCTGAGATCCGGAAAGTCTAAACCTTGTCTGTGGTATTCCGAGTAGGATCTGGGAAGGGATGATTGTGACGAGCTTCAAACACGCGAGTGTTGGGCGTGTGACAGACGCAAAAGGATCAATGGATCCTATTCCAACATGATCGAGAACCGACAGATGTTTAGCCGTGCGGTGACAGCGCATTTGGAACATTTTCACTGAGAGGACGGAAAGTAGCCATTGACAATGATGATGCCCAACATAAAGCTTGCCATGGAAGGGAGTATGAATGATTGGAAGAAGGCAATAGGAAAGCAGAGGTTCAAGAGGAGCAAAGCATCTTCATACGCTTATCTGAAATTCCTACCAATGAATTACATAAGTATCTCTATCTCTATCTCTATCTTTATTTTATGTTTATCTTTTAATTATCAATTCTCCATAACCATTTGAATCCGCCTGACTGAGATTTACAAGATGACCATAGCTTGCTTCAAGCCGACAGTCTCCGTGGGATCGACCCTTACTCACGTAAGGTATTACTTGGACGACCCAGTGCACTTGCTGGTTAGTTGTGCGGAATTGTGACAAAGTGTGATTCACGTTTGAGAGCTCTAATTCTTTGGCGCCATTGTTGATGATCACAATTTCGTGCACCAGTAGACCGCCAGCTTATGGCACATTAATTTGGGGTCTATGCCTAGCATGTCTGCTGCCTTCCATGCAAAGAGGTCGACATTATTTCGAAGGAACTGTACGAGTGATTCTTTTATATCTCCCTTTAGGATTGTACCAATATTGGTTGTTTTGTCTGGGATGTCTCCGATCTGGACTTTCTCTACTTCACCTTCGGGCTGTGGGCGGTGTTCTTCCCGCCTCTGAACTCCCCCGAGTTCGATTGTGTGGAACTCTTCTCCTCTGTCTCTAAGGTTTAGACTTTCATTGTAGCAGCGGTGCGCCGTCTTCTGGTCTGCTTTTATTGTAGCTATCCCTTTTGTAGTTGGGAATTTCATGCATAGATGTGGCATCGAGACTATTACCTCGAGCTGATTCAACGTTGTCCGACCTATTAAGGCGTTGTAGGCCGAGTTCACGTCGACCACGATGTAGTCTATCTTAAGTGTTCTTGACTGGCTTCCTTTTCCGAAGGTTGTGTGTAGTGAGACATATCCAAGTGGTTGAACTGGGGTGTCTCCCAGTCTGAACAGGCTGTTCGGATATGCTCTGAGTTCTTTTTCTTCCAGGCCAAGCTTGTCGAAGGCGGTTTTGAATAAGATGTCGGTGGAGCTTCCTTGGTCTATCAGTGTGCGATGGAGATTTGTGTTTGCCAGTATAATAGTGATGACCATGGGATCGTCGTGTCCTGAGATGATACCTGTTCACACCCTGGGTCGAGCTATCCAACCCGGGATGTTCAGTAACAAAGCGACCGACCTCTTCAGGTCAGGCTATCCGACCTCTTCTCAAAGAGGTCGGCCAAATCGACAGGAAAGCCCAGTAAAGGGCCCAAATAGAGGAACATGACCCAAATCCAAAGGCAGTTCAAGCCTATAGAGATAAAGGCGGTTTCCTTGAAGATAAGCTGACCTCACCCAAAGATAGGATAAGATAACTAACTTATCTTATCCAAAAAGGTCACTCCACACCATTATAAATACACTGGAGCACCCAGGTATAACTCATACTCTGATTCTACAAAAAACCTATTTAATACCCATGCTAACTTAAGCATCGGAGTCTCTTGCAGGTACCCCCACCCTTCGGTGACGAAGGATCAGCAGTGCATCCAGTCCCGCAAGTCGGACACGACAGCTCCGGCCGTTACCCACCAGCCAAACACGTCATCTTCGACCAGTACAGAAGATCTCGTCCGAGATCGACCTACAGTTTCAGGTAACCCTCGGAACATTGGTGCCTTTGCCGGGAAACCTGGAAGTCATCCCATTACCATGGCGGACGACCATGACAACGACCATGATTCAGATCTAGAGGATAGAACACCGCACAAAAATGCGGACACTACATTGAAAGATACTCCAGAATCTAACGGGGACAAAAACTCATCAAATCCGGGAGTGATAGAAGCGCTTCAAGATCGTTTAAAGCAACTTGAAAAAGAAACGCAGCATCAACGAGAAGTTGGGAAGGATCTACAAAGGGAGGTAAGGCAACGTCGAGAATTAGAAGATAAACTTCTAAAAGTCGAAGCCGATCTCAAAGCCAAAGCTACTCGGTCCCCCCTGAGGACAACTCACGCAAAGATCAAGATCCATTCACTAGGGAGATCATGAAGACCAAAATCCCTAAGGACTTCAAACTTCTGGACATGGCATTGTACGATGGCACTACAGATCCCAACCATCACCTCAGCAATTTCAGAAGTAGAATGAACCTCACTGACGTCTCAGATGCAGTTTGCTGCAAAGCTTTCCCAACAACTCTCACAAAGACAGCAATCAGATGGTTCGACAACCTACCTCCGAAGTCCATCCCAAGCTTTGACGACTTAGCCAAAACGTTCCTGGCCAGATTCTCCATCCAAAAAGATAAGGCTAAGCACGCCCCCAGTCTATTAGGAATCAAGCAATGAGATCGAGAAAGTCTCCGCAACTACATGGAAAGATTCAACAAAACATGCTGATGAGCGGATAATTTATACGCTTTTTGGCATTATTTTTAGTATGTTTTTAGTAGAATCTAGTTACTTTTAGGGATGTTTTCATTAGTTTTTATGTTAAATTCACATTTCTGGACTTTACTATGAGTTTGTGTATTTTTCTGTGATTTCAGGTATTTTCTGGCTGAAATTGAGGGACTTGAGCAAAAATCAGATTCAGAGGTTGAAGAAGGACTGCTGATGCTGTTGGATTCTGACCTCCCTGCACTCAAAATGGATTTTCTGGAGCTATAGAACTCAAAATGGCGCACTTTCAATTGCGTTGGAAAGTAGACATCCAAGCTTTCCAGCAATATATAATAGTCCATACTTTGGCCGAGTTTAGATGATGCAAAAGGGCGTTGAACGCCAGTTCTACGCTGCAGTCTGGAGTTAAACGCCAGAAACACGTTACAAGCCAGAGTTGAACGCCAGAAATACGTTACAAACTGGCGTTCAACTCCAAGAATGACCTCTCCACGTGGAAACTTCAAGCTCAGCCCAAGCACACACCAAGTGGGCCCTGGAAGTGGATTTATGCATCAATTACTTACTTCTGTAAACCCTAGTAACTAGTTTAGTATAAATAGGACTTTTTACTATTGTATTTGACATCCTGGATTGTATTTTTGATCCTGTGATCACGTTTTGGGGGCTGGACTCTCGGCCATGCCTGAACCTTTCACTTATGTATTTTTAAACGGTAGAGTTTCTGCACTCCATAGATTAAGGTGTGGAGCTCTGCTGTTCCTCATGAATTAATGTAAAGTACTACTGTTTTTCTATTCAATTCAACTTATTCCGCTTCTAAGATATTCATTTGCACTTCAACATGAATGTGATGAACGTGACAATCATCATCATTTCCTATGAACGCGTGCCTGACAACCACTTTCGTTCTACCTTAGATTGAATGAGTATCTCTTGGATCTCTTAATCAGAATCTTCGTGGTATAAGCTAGATTGATGGCGGCATTCATGAGAGTCCGGAAAGTCTAAACTTTGTCTGTGGTATTCCGAGTAGGACTCTGGGATTGAATGACTGTGACAAACTTCAAACTCGCGAGTGCTGGGCGTAGTGACAGACGCAAAAGGAGGGTGAATCCTATTCCAGTATGATCGAGAACCTCAGATGATTAGCCGTGCTGTGACAGAGCATTTGGACCATTTTCACAAGAGGATAGGATGCAACCATTGACCACGGTGATGCCTCCAGATGATTAGCCATGCAGTGACAGCGCATCGGACCATTTTCCAGAGAGGATGAAAAGTAGCCATTGACAATGGTAATGTCCTTACATAAAGCTAGCCATGGAAAGGAGTAGGACTGATTGGATGAAGACAGCAGGAAAGCAGAAGTTCAGAGGAACGAAAGCATCTCTATACACTTATCTGAAATTCTCACCAATGAATTACATAAGTATTTCTATCTTTATTTTCTGTCTATTTATTATTTATTTTCGAAAACTCCATAATCAATTATTATCCGCCTGACTGAGATTTACAAGATGACCATAGCTTGCTTCATACCAACAATATCCGTGGGATCGACCCTTACTCACGTAAGGTTTATTACTTGGACGACCCAGTGCACTTGCTGGTTAGTTGTATCGATGTTGTGAATGAAAAACAATTTATTAAGACGTGCATACAGAGTTTTTGGCGCCGTTGCCTAAGATCACAATTTCGTACACTAAGTTTTTGGCACCGTTGCCAGGGATTGTTTGAGTTTGGACAACTGACAGTTCATCTTGTTGCTCAGATTAGGTAATTTTCTTTTTGTTTTATTTTCAAAAATTTTTCAAAAATCTTCAAAAAAAATTTCTCCTTTATTTTCAAAAAAAAATAAAAATTCTTTTCAAAAATTTTATTATGTTCTTCAGAATTTTTAAGAATGAATTCTAGTGTTTTATGAAGCATGTTGAAGCCTGACTGGCTGTAAAGCCATATCTAAATTCATTTAGACTGGGGCTTCCAACCCAACATTATCAAGAGCAAGCTAGTTGTTGCTGATCCACCTGCTGCTGTTCCTGATCCACTTGATTTACATGCTAAAGCTTGACTGGCTATTAAGCCATGTCTAACCCTCAGATTGGAGCTTTAGACTAAGAGTGCAAGATTCCTGGAACTCATATTAAAAATTTTGGAATCCTTATTTTTCTTTTTCACAAATAATTTTTGAAAAATCCAAAAAAATTAGAAAATCATAAAAATAAAAAAAAAATATTTCATGTTTCTTGTTTGAGTCTTGAGTCAATTTTTAAGTTTGGTGTCAATTGCATACTTATCTTGCATTTTTCGAAAATTGCATTCATGCGTTGCATTCATCATGATCTTCAAGTTGTTCTTGATAAACCTTCTTGATTGATCTTCATATTTTATTATTTTGTGTCTTTTCTTGTTTTTCATGTGCATTTTTTCATTCATAGTGCCTGAACATGAAAGATTTCTAAGTTTGGTGTCTTGCATGTTTTCTTTGCATATAAAAATTTTCAAAAATATGTTCTTGATGTTCATCATGATCTTCAAAGTGTTCTTGGTGTTCATCTTGACATTCATAGCATTCTTGCATGCATTCATTGTTTTGATCCAAAATTTTCATGCATTGCATCATTTTCATGTTTTTCTCTCTCATCATAAAAAATTCAAAAATAAAAAAAATATCTTCCTCTTTTTTTTTTCTCATAAATTCGAAAATTAGATTTGACTTTTTCAAAAATTTTTAAAATCCAATTGTTTGTTATGAGTCAAATCAAATTTTCAATTTAAAAATCTGATCTTTTTCAAAATCTTTTTCAAAAATCAAATCTTTTTCAATTTTCTTATCTATTTTCGAAAATTCCAAAAATATTTTTCAAAAGTCTTTTTCTTAATTTTACATCATATTTTCGAAAATATCATCAACAATTAATGTTTTGATTCAAAAATTTCAAGTTTGTTACTTACTTGTTAAGAAAGATTCAAACTTTAAGTTCTAGAATCATATTTTGTGATTTCTTGTGAATCAAGTCATTAATTGTGATTTTAAAAATCAAATCTTTTTCAAAACTAATTTCAATCATATCTTTTCAAAAATATCTTTCTATCTTATCTTTTTCAAAATCATATCTTTTCCATCATATCTTTTTAAAAATCTTATCTTTTTCAAAAATTTGATTTTAAAATATCCCTTCTAACTTCTTATCTTCTTATCTTTTCAAAAATTGATTTTCAAAATTTGTTTCAACTAACTAACTAACTTTTTGTTTGTTTCTTATCTTTTTCAAAACTACTTAACTAACTCTCTCTCTCTCTCTAATTTTCGAAAATATCTCCCTCTTTTTCAAAAATTCTTTTTAATTAACTAATTTTTTTCAAAATTTAATTTTAATTTGTTTCTTCTTTTAATTTTCAAAAATCACTAACCATTTTTCAAAAATAATTTTCGAAAATTCTCTCTCTCTCTCTCTCATCTCCTTCTATTTATTTATTTATTTACTAACATCTCTTCCTCACTCACCAAAAATCCGAACCCCCTCTCTCTCTCTGAGTTCAGATTTTCTCTTCTTCTTTTCTTCTACTCTTCTTTTCTTCCACTCACCTAAGGGAACCTCTATACCTGGGCAAAAAGGATCCCTATTATTATTATTCTTCTGTTCCCTCTTTTTCATATGAGCAGGAGCAAGGACAAGAATATTCTTGTTAAAGCAGATCCAGAACCTGAAAGGACTCTGAAGAGGAAACTAAGAGAAGCTAAATTACAACAATCCAGCAAGCACCTTTTAGAAATTTTCAAACAAAAAGAGGAGATAGCAGCCGAAAATAATAATAATGCAAGGAGGATGCTTGGTGACTTTACTGCACCTAATTCCAATTACATGGAAGAAGCATCTCCATCCCTACCATTGGAGCAAACAATTTTGAGCTAAAACCTCAATTAGTTTCTCTGATGCAGCAGAACTGCAAGTTCCATGGACTTCCATCTGAAGATCCTTTTCAGTTCTTAACTGAATTTTTGCAGATCTGTGATACTGTTAAGACTAATGGAGTAGATCCTGAAGTCTACAGGCTCATGCTTTTCCCTTTTGCTGTAAGAGACAGAGCTAGAGTGTGGTTGGACTCTCAACCCAAAGATAGCCTGAACTCTTGGGATAAGCTGGTCACGACTTTCTTAGCCAAGTTCTTTCCTCCTCAAAAGCTGAGCAAGCTTAGAGTGAATGTTCAAACCTTCAGACAGAAAGAAGGTGAATCCCTCTATGAAGCTTGGGAGAGATACAAGCAACTGACCAAAAAGTGTCCTTCTGACATGCTTTCAGAATGGACCATCCTGGATATATTCTATGATGGTCTGTCTAAATTAGCTAAAATGTCATTGGATACTTCTGCAAGTGGATCCATTCACCTAAAGAAAATTCCTGCAGAAGCTCAAGAACTCATTGACATGGTTGCTAATAACCAGTTTATGTACACTTCTGAGAGGAATCCTGTGAGTAATGGGACGCCTCAGAAGAAGGGAGTTCTTGAAATTGATACTCTGAATGCCATATTGGCTCAGAATAAAATATTGATTCAGCAAGTCAATATGATTTTTCAGAGTCTGAATGGAATGCAAGCTGCATCCAACAGTACTCAAGAGGCAGTTTCTGAAGAAGAAGCTTATGATCCTGAGAACCCTGCAATAGCAGAGGTGAATTACATGGGTGAACCATATGGAAACACCTATAACCCCTCATGGAGAAATCACCCAAATCTCTCATGGAAGGATCAACAAAAGCCTCAACAAGGCTTTAATAATGGTGGAAGAAATAGGTTTAACAATAGTAAACCTTTTCCATCATCCACTCAGCAACAGACAGAGAACTCTGAATAAAATACCTCTAATTTAGCAAACTTAGTCTCTGATCTATCTAAGGCCACTGTAAGTTTCATGAATGAAACAAGGTCCTCCATTAGAAATTTGGAGTCACAAGTGGGCCAGCTGAGTAAAAGAGTCACTAAAATCCCTCCTAGTACTCTTCCAAGCAATATAGAAGAAAATCCAAAAGGAGAGTGCAAGGCCATTGAAATGACCATCATGGCCGAATCCAAGGAAGAAGGGGAGGACGTGAATCCCAAGGAGGAAGACCTCCTGGGGCGTCCAGTGATCAATAAGGAGTTTCCCTCTACGGAACCAAAGGAATCTGAGACTCAACTAGAGACCATAGAGATTCCATTAAACCTCCTTATGCCATTCATGAGCTCTGATGAGTATTCCTCTTCTGAAGAGAATGAGGATGTTACTAAGGAGCAAGTTACCAAGTACCTTGGTGCAATCATGAAGCTGAATGCCAAATTATTTGGTATTGAGACTTGGGAAGATGAACCTCCCTTGTTCACCAATGAACTAAGTGATCTGGATCAACTGACATTGCCTCAGAAGAAACAGGATCCTGGAAAGTTCCTAATACCTTGTACCATAGGCACCATGATCTTTGAAAAGGTTCTGTGTGACCTTGGTTCAGGGATAAACCTCATGCCCCTCTCTGTAATAAAGAAACTGGGAATCTTTGGGGTGCAAGCTGCTAAAATCTCATTAGAGATGGCAGACAATTCAAGAAAACAGGCTTATGGACAAGTAGAGGACGTGTTAGTAAAGGTTGAAGGCCTTTACATCCCTGCTGATTTCATAGTCCTAGATACTGGGAAGGATGAGGATGAATCCATCATCCTTGGAAGACCCTTCCTAGCCACAGCAAGAGCTGTGATTGATGTTGACAGAGGCGAATTAGTCCTTCAATTGAATGAGGACTCCCTTGAGTTTAAAACTCAAGGACATCCTTCTATAAACATGGAAAAGAGGCATAGTAAGCTTCTCTCAAAACAGAGTCAACCAGAGCCCCCACAGTCAAACTCTAAGTTTGGTGTTGGGAGGCCACAACCAAACTCTAAGTTTGGTGTTGAACTCCCATATCCAAACTCTAAGTTTGGTGTTGGGGAGTCTCAACAATGCTCTGAACATCTGTGAGGCTCCATGAGAGCCCACTGTCAAGCTATTGACATTAAAGAAGCGCTTGTTGGGAGGCAACCCAATTTTTATTTATCTAATTCTAATTTATTTTTATTGTTATTTCATGTTTTATTAGGTTCATGATCATGTGGAGTCACAAAATAAATCAAAAAATTAAAAACAGAATAAAAAACAGCAGAAGAAAAATCACACCCTGGAGGAGGATCTCACTGGCGTTTAAACGCCAGTAAGGAGCATCTGTCTGGCGTTCAACGCCAGAACAGAGCATGTTTCTGGTGTTGAACGCCAGAAACAAGCAGCATCCTGGCGTTCAGACGCCAGAAATGCACACTGAGGAAGAGCTGGCGCTGAACGCCAGAAACAAGCATCTGGATGGCGTTCAACGCCAGAAATATGCTGCATCTGGGCGTTCAAGCATCAATTCGGCGTTTAAACGCCAGAATTGCATGCAAAGGCATTTTACATGCCTAATTGGTGCAGGGATGTAATTCCTTGACACCTCAGGATCTGTGGACCCCACAGGATCATCTCAGCATCTGTGGACCCACAGGATCCCCACCTACCACCACTCACTCTCTTCCCTCTTCTCAATGTTCATCCTCTCTTCACAATAAACACTTTTCCCCAAAACTCTTAACCAATCACCTCAATCTCTCTTCCCTATCACCACTTCACCACTCACATCCATCCACTCTTCCCCATAAACCTACCTCATAAACCCCACCTACCTTCAAAATTCAAAATCAATTTCCCACCCAACACCCACCCTTATGGCCGAACCTTACCCCCCCTCCCTTCCCTATATAAAGCCCTCCATTCTTCTTCATTTTCACACAAAACAACCCTCTCTTCCCCTTCTTGGCCAAAACATATCTCTCTATCCCTCTCCTCCATTTCTTCTTCTTCTTCATCTATTCTTTCTTCTCTTGCTCGAGGGCGAGCAATATTCTAAGTTTGGTATGGTAAACATATAAGCTTTTTGTTTTTCCATTACCATTGATGGCACCCAAGACCGGAGAATCCTCTAGAAAAGGGAAAGGGAAGACAAAAGCTTCCACCTCCGAGTCATAGGAGATGGAAAGATTCATCTCCAAAGCTCATCAAGACCACTTCTATGATGTTGTGGCCAAGAAGAAGGTGATCCCTGAGGTCCCTTTCAAACTCAAGAGAAATGAGTATCCGGAGATCCGACATGAGATCCATAGAAGAGGTTGGGAATTTCTAACAAACCCCATCCAACAAGTCGGAATTCTAATGGTTCAAGAGTTCTATGCTAATGCATGGATCACTAGGAACCATGATCAAAGTAAGAACCCGAACCCAAAGAATTATCTTACTATGGTTCGGGAGAATTACTTAGATTTTAGTCCGGAAAATATAAGGTTGGTGTTCAACTTGCCAATGATGGAAGAGAATGCACGCCCCTACACAAGGAGAGTCAACTTTGATCAAAGGTTGGACCAAGTCCTCATGGACATATGTGTGGAAGGAGCTCAATGGAAGATTGACTCAAAAGGCAAACCGGTTCAACTGAGAAGGCTGGACCTTAAGCCTGTAGCTAGAGGATGATTGGAGTTCATTCAACGCTCAATCATTCCCACTAGCAACTGGTCTGAAGTTACTATAGACCGGGCCATCATGATCCATAGCATCATGATTGGAGAAGAGGTGGAGGTTCATGAGATTATACCTCAAGAACTCTACAAGGTAGCTGACAAGTCCTCCACTATGGCAAGCTTAGCTTTTCCCCACCTCATTTGCCATCTATGCAACTCAGCTGGGATTGACATAGAAGGAGACATTCCCATTGAGGAAGAGAAGCCCATCACTAAGAAAAGGATGGAGCAAATAAGAGAGCCCATTCATGGATCTCAAGAGACGCATGAATCTTATCACCATGAGATCCCGGAGATGCCTCAAATGCATTTTCCTCCACAAAACTATTGGGAGCAAATCAACACCTCCCTAGGAGAATTAAGTTCCAACATGGGACAATTAAGGGTGGAACATCAAGAGCACTCCATCATCCTTCATGAAATTAGAGAAGATCAAAAAGCAATGAGGGAGGAGCAACAAAGACAAGGAAGAAGCATAGAAGAGCTCAAGGACATCATTGGTTCCTCAAGAAGGAAACCCCACCATCACTAAGATGGACTCATTCCTTGTTCTTACATTCTCTGTTTTTCGTTTTCCCTATGTTAAGTGCTTATTCATGTTTGTGTCTTATTACATGATCATTAGTCTTTAGTAACTTTGTCTTAAAGTTATGAATGTCCTATGAATCCATCACCTCTCTTAAATGAAAACTGTTTTAATTCAAAAGAACAAGAAGTACATGAGTTTCGAATTTATCCTTGAACTTAGTTTAATTGTATTGATGTGGTGACAATGCTTCTTGTTTTCTGAATGAATGTCAGAACAGTGCATATGTCTTTTGAAGTTGTTGTTTAAGAATGTTAAATATGTTGGCTCTTGAAAGAATGATGACAAGGAGACATGTTATTTGATAATCTGAAAAATCATAAAAATGATTCTTGAAGCAAGAAAAAGCAGCAAAGAACAAAGCTTGCAGAAAAAAAAAAACAAAAAAAAATAGAAAGAAAAAGCAAGCAGAAAAAGCCAAAAGCTCCTAAAACCAAAAGGCAAGAGCAAAAAGCCAATAACCCTTAAAACCAAAAGGCAAGGGTAATAAAAAGGATCCCAAGGCTTTGAGCATCAGTGGATAGGAGGGCCTAAAGGAATAAAATCCTGGCCTAAGCGGCAAAACCAAGCTGTCCCTAACCATGTACTTGTGGCATGAAGGTGTCAAGTGAAAACTTGAGACTGAGCGGTTAAAGTCAAGGTCCAAAGCAAAAGAAGAGTGTGCTTAAGAACCCTGGACACCTCTAATTGGGGACTTTAGCAAAGCTGAGTCACAATCTGAAAAGGTTCACCCAGTTATGTGTCTGTGGCATTTATGTATCCGGTGGTAATACTGGAAAACAAATTGCTTAGGGCCACGGCCAAGACTCATAAAGTAGCTGTGTTCAAGAATCAACATACTGAACTAGGAGAATCAATAACACTATCTGAACTCTGACTTCCTATAGATGCCAATCATTCTGAACTTCAATGGATAAAGTGAGATGCCAAAACTATTCAAGAGGCAAAAAGTTACAAGTCCCGCTCATCTGATTGAAGCTATGTTTCATTGATAGTTTGGAATTTATAGTATATTCTCTTCTTTTTATCCTATTTGATTTTCAGCTGCTTGGGGACAAGCAACAATTTAAGTTTGGTGTTGTGATGAGCGGATAATTTATACGCTTTTTGGCATTGTTTTTAGTATGTTTTTAGTAGAATCTAGTTACTTTTAGGGATGTTTTCATTAGTTTTTATGTTAAATTCACATTTCTGGACTTTACTATGAGTTTGTGTGTTTTTCTGTGATTTCAGGTATTTTCTGGCTAAAATTGAGGGACTTGAGCAAAAATCAGATTCAGAGGTTGAAGAAGGACTGCTGATGCTGTTGGATTCTGACCTTCCTGCACTCAAAATGAATTTTCTTGAGCTACAGAACTCAAAATAGCGCGCTTCCAATTGCGTTGGAAAGTAGACATCCAGGGCTTTCCAGAAATATATAATAGTCCATACTTTGGCCAAGTTTAAACGACGCAAAAGGGCGTTGAACGCAAGTTCTATGCTGCAGTCTGGAGTTAAACGCCAGAAACACGTTACAAGCCAGAGTTGAACGCCAGAAATACGTTACAAACTGGCGTTCAACTCCAAGAATGACCTCTCCACGTGGAAACTTCAAGCTCAGCCCAAGCACACACCAAGTGGGCCCCGGAAGTGGATTTATGCATCAATTACTTACTTCTGTAAACCCTAGTAACTAGTTTAGTATAAATAGGACTTTTTACTATTGTATTTGACATCCTGGATTGTATTTTTGATCCTGTGATCACGTTTTGGGGGCTGGCCTCTCGGCCATGCCTGAACCTTTCACTTATGTATTTTCAAATGGTAAAGTTTCTGCACTCCATAGATTAGGGTGTCGAGCTCTGTTGTTCCTCATGAATTAATGCAAAGTACTACTGTTTTTCTATTCAATTCAACTTATTCCGCTTCTAAGATATTCATTTGCACTTCAACATGAATGTGATGAATGTGACAATCATCATCATTCCCTATGAACGCGTGCCTGACAACCACTTCCGTTCTACCTTAGATTGAATGAGTATCTCTTGGATCTCTTAATCAGAATCTTCGTGGTATAAGCTAGATTGATGGCGGCATTCATGAGAGTCCGGAAAGTCTAAACCTTGTCTGTGGTATTCCGAGTAGGACTCTGGAATTGAATGACTGTGACGAACTTCAAACTCGTGAGTGCTGGGCGTAGTGACAGACGCAAAAGTAGGGTGAATCCTATTCCAGTATGATCGAGAACCTCAGATGATTAGCCGTGCTGTGACAGAGCATTTGGACCATTTTCACAAGAGGATAGGATGCAGCCATTGACCACGGTGATGCCTCCAGATGATTAGCCATACAGTGACAGCGCATCGGACCATTTTCCAGAGAGGATGAAAAGTAGCGATTGACAATGGTAATGTCCTTACATAAAGCCAGCCATGGAAAGGAGTAGGACTGATTGGATGAAGACAGCAGGAAAGCAGAAGTTCAGAGGAACGAAAGCATCTCTATACGCTTATCTGAAATTCTCACCAATGAATTACATAAGTATTTCTATCTTTATTTTCTGTCTATTTATTATTTATTTTCGAAGACTCCATAATCAATTATTATCCGCCTGACTGAGATTTATAAGATGACCATAGCTTGCTTAATTACCAACAATCTTCGTGGGATCGACCCTTACTCACGTAAGGTTTATTACTTGGACAACCCAGTGTACTTGCTAGTTAGTTGTATCGAAGTTGTGAATGAAAAACGATTTATTAAGACGTGTGTAGAGAGTTTTTGGCACCGTTGCCTGAGATCACAATTTCGTGCACCACATGCCTAGACATACAAAGCCTGCCAACAGAGGCCGCCATCATGGGCCTCATCAATGGCCTACGAGAGGGACCTTTTAGCCAATCTATATCAAAGAAGTACCCCACATCTCTGGACGAAGTGCAAGAACGTGCGGAGAAATACATCAACATGGAAGAAACCTCAAAATTAAAAAAGAAGGAAGATCGACAAGGGAAAAAAATTAAAAAATATCATAATTACACCCCTCTTCGGGTGTCCCTTGTGGATGTTTACAAAGAAGTCTTCCATACAGAAAAAATACCCCCAGCTCGACCACTCAAAGGCAAAAGAGGGGGAGGAAACCGGAATGAATATTGTGAATACCATCGAGTCCGTGGGCACTCCACCAACGAATGCTTTGACTTAAAAAATGTCATAGAAAAATTAGTGAGAGAAGGAAAACTAGATCGGTATCTGGCCACTCGGGACGATGAGCAAAGAAAAAGGAGAAGGGACGAGGAGGTAGGACGAACCGAGCGATCACCTTGTACACCAGAAAGATATGTTCATATGATACTCGGTGGGTTTGCAGGAGGAGGAATCTCCAAATCATCTCGCAAAAGATATCTCAAAGAAGTATATCATGTCGAAGGAAAGGAGGAAGCACCCGACATCCCTGCAATTACGTTTACTAAAGAAGATGCATCCGGTATCATCTCAGGACACGACGATCTCATGGTCATCACCATTATACTGGCAAATGCAAATCTCCACCGCACATTGATAGATCAAGGGAGCTCCGCCGATATCTTATTCAAAACTGCCTTCGACAAGCTCGGCTTGGAAGATAAAGAACTTAGAGCATATCCAAACAGCCTGTTCGGACTGGGAGACACTCCAGTACAACCACTGGGATACGTCCCATTACACACAACCTTCAGAAAAGGAAACCAGTCCAGAACACTCAAGATAGACTACATCGTGGTCGACGTGAGTTCCGCCTACAATGCCCTAATAGGTCGGACAACACCAAATCAACTCGGTGCAATAGTCTCAACTCCACATCTATGCATGAAATTCCCAACTGCAGAAGGGATAGCTACGATAAAAGCAGATCAGAAGATGGCGTGCCGTTGTTACAACGAAAGTTTAAACCTCAGAGGCAGAGGAGAAGAATTCCACACAATCAAACTTGGTGGAGTTCAGAGGCGAGAAGAACTCCGTCCACAACCTGAAGGTGAAGTAGAGAAAGTCCAGATCAGAGACATCCCGGACAAAACAACCAACATTGGCACGATTCTAAAAGGAGACATAAAAGAATCACTCGTACAGTTCTTACGAGAAAACGCTGACCTCTTTGCGTGGAAGGCTGCGGACATGCCAGGCATAGACCCCGAGTTAATGTGTCATAAGCTAGCAGTCTACCCTGGATCTCGGCCGGTACAACAGAGGCGTAAAAAGCTTGGACCCGAACGATCCCAAGCTGTGGAAGAGCAGGTACAAGCTCTACTGGAGGCAGAATTCATAAGAAAAGTCAAATACCCACTATGGTTAGCTAACGTCGTCTTGGTGAAAAAATTAAACGGGAAGTGGCGAATGTGTACCGACTATACTGATCTGAACAAAGCCTGCCCAAAAGACCCTTATCCACTCCCAAGTATCGACGCCCTGGTAAATGCCTCCTCCGGATATAAATACCTCTCGTTTATGGATGCATATTCCGGATATAATCAAATCCCAATGTATCCACCCGATCAAGAAAAAACCTCGTTCTTAACACCAAAAGCAAACTACTGCTACATTGTGATGCCTTTTGGTCTCAAAAATGCGGGAGCTACTTATCAAAGGCTAATGAATAAAGTCTTTTCGGGTCATATCGGGAAAATCATAGAAGTCTATGTGGACGACATGTTGATAAAGACACAAAGTGAAGAGACATTATTGTCCGACCTGGTCCAAGTGTTTGACACTATATGGAAGCATGGCATGCGACTCAATCCTGCAAAATGCACCTTTGCAGTAGAAGCTGGCAAGTTCTTAGGTTTTATGCTCACACAAAGAGGAATTGAGGCAAATCCGGATAAATGCCAGGCCATACTCAACATGAAGAGCCCAACTTGTGTCAAAGAGGTACAACAACTCAACGGGAGATTGGCAGCCTTGTCCAGATTCCTAGTGGGATCAGCGATAAGATCTCTTCCCTTCTATGCTACTCTAAGGAAAGGAAAGAGGTTTGAATGGACAACAGAGTGCGAACAAGCCTTCCAAGATTTCAAAAGATTCCTAGGACAGCCACCTATCCTATCTCGGCCACGAGAAGCAGAACCACTCATATTATACCTCGCGGTAGGAAGTCGGGCAGTAGCCTCAGCACTAGTTCGAGAAGACGACAGTGGGCAACAACCCGTATACTTCATCGGTAAAGCATTACAAGGATTCGAGCTGAACTACCAGAAAATAGAAAAATTTGCCTATGCTCTCATACTAACATCTCGACGACTTCGTCCATACTTCCAAGCTCACACCATTAAGGTTCGGACTAGCCAGCCCATAAAAAGGGATATTGCAGAAAACAGATCTAGCAGGCAGAATCTTACAATAGGCAGTCGAGTTGTCTAAATTTGACCTTCAATACGAAGCTCGAACGGCCATCAAACCACAATACCTGGCTGACTTCATTGCAGAATTTACAGACACCCCGGAAATCCCCATAGAATGGAATCTCTACGTGGACGGCTCCTCAAATAAAACTAGAAGTGGCGCGGGTGTGATAATTGAAAGTAATCAGGGAACCCAAATAGAACTCTCTCTCAAGTTCGGGTTCCCTGCCTCAAACAACCAAGCTGAATATGAGGCACTACTAGCTGGTTTGAAGCTAGCTAAAGAGGTTGGAGCTCAAAAACTCATTATCTTCAGCGACTCCCAGGTGATCACTTCACAAATAACGAGGAGCTACCAAGCCAAGGACCGCACTCTGAAAAAATACCTGGGTAAAACCAGGGAACAGCTCAGACAACTCCGGGAATATGAGATCCACCACATACCCCGTGAACAAAATACCCGAGCTGACGCACTCTCAAAATTAGCCAGCACCAAGCCAGGAGGCAACAATAGAAGCCTCATCCAGAAAATATTACAGAACCCGTCAATCTCGGAAGAGAAAAAAGTCCTAGCCATAACAGGTCTAGATCAAGGATGGATGACTCCTATATTTAACTACCTCAAAACAGAAACACTTCCTACAGACGAAAAGGAGGCAAAAAGGTTAAAACGAGAGGCACAATACTACACTATTATAAATAATACTCTATACAAAAGAGGAATTTCAATACCATTGCTAAAATGTGTACCGACTTCCAACACGAGAAAAGTTCTAGAAGAAATACACAGTGGCATCTGTGGCAATCATCTCGGAGCACAAGCGCTCACCAAAAAAGTACTTCGGGCAGGATTTTATTGGCCAACTCTACAAAAGGAGGCCACAGAGTTCGTAAAGACATGTCCACCATGTCAAAAACATGCCAACTTTCACATCGCCCCACTAGAGGAGCTCATTAGCGTAACCTCACCTTGGCCATTTGCAAAATGGGGACTCGACCTTCTCGGACCCTTTCCTCAGGGATCGGGACAAGTTAAATTCCTCATAGTAGGGGTAGACTATTTCACAAAGTGGATCGAGGCAGAACCCCTAGCTAACGCCACTGCTCAAAGAAGTCGAAAATTCCTATATAGGAACATTGTCACAAGGTTTGGGGTCCCATACTCCATCACCACAGACAATGGCACCCAATTCACAAATGCAGGCTTCAGAAAATTAGTAGCCGACTTGAACATAAAGCACCAGTTCACTTCCGTCGAACATCCCCAAGCCAATGGACAAGCTGAAGCTACCAACAAAGTCATATTGGCTGGGCTAAAACGGAGATTACAAGAAGCAAAGGGAGCTTGAGCCGAAGAACTCCCACAAGTCCTATGGGCATATCGAACAATGCCACATTCCACCACAAAGGAATCACCCTTCCGATTAGCATACGGAACGGAGGCAATGATCCCAGTAGAGATCGAGGAAGGGTCGCCTAGAGTGGTTCATTACAATGAAGAAGCCAACTCCCAACTTCAAAGGGAAGAGCTTGACCTACTTCCTGAAATCCAAGAAAGAGCTCGGATCAGGGAAGAAGCATTAAAACGTCGAATGGCTTCCAGATATAACCAAAAGGTAGTGCCAAGAGGTTTCGCTGAGAATGATCTCATCCTAATCCGAAATGATATCGGAACAACTCGATCCGGAGAAGGAAAGCTGGCAGCAAACTGGAAAGGACCCTACCGAGTCATAGAAGTACTTGGGAAGGGCTACTACAGACTGTTGATGAGCGGATAATTTATACGCTTTTTGGCATTGTTTTTAGGTAGTTTTTAATATGTTTTAGTCACTTTTTATTATATTTTTATTAGTTTTTAAATAAAAATCACATTTCTGGACTTTACTATGAGTTTGTGTGTTTTTCGGTGATTTCAGGTAATTTCTGGCTAAAATTGAGGGAGCTGAGCAAAACTCTGATTCAGGCTGAAAAAGGACTGCAAATGCTGTTGGATTCTGACCTCCCTGCACTCGAAATAGATTTTCTGGAGCTACAGAAATCCAAATGGCACGTTCTCAATTGCGTTAGAAAGTAGACATCCAGGGCTTTCAAGCAATATATAAGAGTTTATACTTTGATCAAGGATAAATGACGTAAACTGGCGTTCAACGCCAGTTCCATGTTGCAGTCTGGCGTTAAACGCCAGAAACAGGTTACAAATTGGAGTTAAACACCAAAAACAGGTTACAACCTGGCGTTTGACTCCAGAAACAGCCTAGGCACGTGTAAAGCTTAAGTCTCAGCCCAAACACACACCAAGTGGGCCCCAGAAGTGGATTTCTGCACCATCTATCTTAGTTTACTCATTTCCTGTAAACCTAGGTTACTAGTTTAGTATTTAAACAACTTTTAGAGATTTATTTTGTACCTCATGACATTTTAGATCTGAACTTTGTACTCTTTGATGGCATGAGTCTCTAAACTCCATTGTTGGGGGTGAGGAGCTCTGTCGTGTCTCGATGAATTAATGCAATTAATTTGTTTTCTATTCAAACACGCTTGTTTCTATCTAAGATGTTCATTCGCACTTCAATATGATGAATGTGATGATCCGTGACACTCATCACCATTCTCAATCTATGAACGTGTACCTGACAACCACTCCCATTCTACCTTCGATTGAATGAGTATCTCATGGATTCTTTAATCAGAATCTTCGTGGTATAAGCTAGAATCCATTGGCAGCATTCTTGAGAATCCGAAAAGTCTAAACCTTGTCTGTGGTATTCGGAGTAGGATTCAGGGATTGAATGACTGTGACGAGCTTCAAACTCACAAGGGTTGGGCGTAGTGACAGACGCAAAAGGATCAATGGATCCTATTCCAGCATGAGTGAGAACCGACAGATGATTAGCCGTGCGGTGACAACGCACCTGGATCATTTTCACTGAGAGGACGGATGGTAGCCATTGACAACGGTGATCCACCAACACACAGCTTGCCATAGGAGGAACCTTGCGTGCGTGAAGAAGAAGACAGGAGGAAAGCAGAGATTCAGAAGACAAAGCATCTCTAAAACTCCAACATATTCTCCATTACTGCATAAAAAGTATTTATTTCATGCTTTTTTATTTCTCGCAATTCAAACTGATAATCATAATCGATATCCTGACTAAGAATTACAAAATAACCATAGATTACTTCAAGCCAACAATCTCCGTGGGATTCGACCCTTACTCAAGTAAGGTATTATTTGGACGACCCAGTGCACTTGCTGGTTAGTGGTACGAGTTGTGAACAGTGTGATTTACAATTCGTGCACCAAGTTTTTCGCGCCGTTGCCGGGGATTGTTTGAGTTTGGACAACTAACGGTTTATTTTGTTTCTTAGATTAGGAAAAATTTATCTTTTTAGTTTAGAGTCACTAAAATTGCGTCTTCTATTATTGTTTTTGGTTGAAATTTTCTTTAAATCCTTATTTTATTTATTTTTTAATTTTTCAAAAATTTTTATAAACTAGTAATTGAGTTTTTCTGTTTGAGTTTAGTTTCATATTTTAAGTTTGGTGTCAATTGCATGTTTTTATTTTCCTTTAAATTTTCGAATTTGTGTTCATTGTTCTTTCTTGATCTTCAAGTTTTTCTTGCTATTTTTCTTATTTGATCTTTAGTTTTTCCTGTTTTGTGATTTTTCTTGTTTTTCTTATGAATTTTCGAATTATTAGTATCCAAAATATATATAAAAAAAAAAGTTTTTCTCTGTTTAATCCTTGCATTTGTTGAATGTGTCTATGTTCTTGTGAATAGTTGCTCCTTTGAGTCTTTCTTTCTAAAATCCTTTCAAAAATAATGTTTCTTTGATTAAATCTTGTGTCAAGTTTTAAGTTTGGTGTTTCCCTATTAGTTTTTATTTAAATTTATTTTTTGGTTTTCTAAAATTTTAAGTTTGGTGTTCTTTTTTTATGTTCTTGAGTCCTTTGAGTCTTTGAATTTTCGTTCTTCGTGTTCTTGTGAATCTTCAAGGTGTTCTTGAGTCTTGCTTGTGTTTTGATCTTAAAATTTTTATGTTTGGTGTTCCTTGGTGTTTTTCCTCCAAATTTTCGAAAATAAGGAGCATTAGATCTAAAAATTTTAAGTTTTGTGTCTTTTTATTGTTTTTCTCTTTCCTCATTGAATTCAAAAATATCCTTTTCCTTTATTTTAATTGATTTTTTGAATTTTCCTTTTAAAAATTCAGATTTTATTTTAAAATTTTTTATTTTATCTTATCTTAGTTTTAAAATTTCAAAATTCAAATCTTTTTCAAAAAAAAATCATATCTTTTTCAAAATCTTATCTTATCTTATTTCAAATTTCAAAATTCAAATTTCAAAATTTAAATTTCAAAATTTAAAATTCAAAATTTAATTTTCAAATTTAAAAATCAAATCTTTTCAAAATTTAAATCTTTTTCAAATCCTTATCTTATATTGTTGACTTTTCCAAAAATTCAAAATTCAAAATTTAAAATTTCAAAGTTTAAATTTCAAAATTCAAATTTCAAATTTCAAAATTCAAAATTTAAATTTCAAAACTTTTTAATTTAAAGTTCTTATCTTCTCTTACCTAGCTTATCTTATCTTTTCTAATCTCAAATCTTAAAATCAAATCTTTTTCATATCTTTTCTTTTTTATTTATTTATTTTATTTTATTTTCTTACAAGTATCTTTAATTTTAAGACATATCTTTTTCAAAACTTCCTAACCAATTTCTCTCTCTTCATTTTTTTCGAAAACCCTCACCCACATTTTTTTTCAAATCTTTTTAATTAATTAATTTAGTTTTGAATTTTCTTTTATTTCTTTTTCTTCTAATTTTCGAAATTATAGTCAATTTTTCATTTATTTTATTTTATTTTATTTTAATTTTGGTTTTCAAAAAAAATATTTTATTTGCAATTCACATCATCTCCCTTTTTCCGTCATGGATCTAAGTGGAAATGAACAGTCCAGAAGGACTCTGGGGTCATATGCTAACCCCACTACTGCTGCATATGGGAGTAGTATCTGTATACCCTCCATCAAAGCAGGCAGTTTTGAGCTAAATCCTCAGCTCATTGTCATGGTGTAGCAAAACTGCCAGTATTCCGGTCTTCCACAGGAAGAACCTACTGAGTTTCTGGCACAATTCTTGCAAATTGCTGACACAGTACGTGACAAGGAGGTAGATCAGGATGTATACAGACTGTTACTATTTCCGTTTGCTATAAAAGATCAAGCTAAAAGGTGGTTAAATAACCAACCCACAGCAAGCATAAGGACATGAAAACAGTTATCAGACAAATTCCTGAATCAATATTTCCCTCCAAAAAGGATGACACAGCTAAGGCTGGACATCCAAGGCTTTAAACAAGAGGATGATGAATCCTTTTATAATTCCTGGGAGAGGTACAGAGGGATGCTAAGGAAATGCCCCTCTAAAATATTTTCAGAGTGGGTGCAATTAGACATCTTCTACTATGGGCTTATAGAAGGAGCTCAGATGTCCCTAGACCACTCAGCCGGTGGATCTATACACATGAGGAAAACTATTGAAGAGGCTTAAGAGCTTATTGATATAGTTGCTAGAAACCAGCATTACATAAGTAATGGGTCCTCCATAAAAGAAGAAGCCAAAGCAGTGTCTACTGAACTTGGTCCTCCAGAACAAGTTGCTGAAATCAGTCAACAATTGTGCTTTCTAACAAAACAGCTAGCAGAATTCAAGGAGATGCTACAAGACACTAAAAATGCTAATAAAAATATGGGGGCACAATTGAATCAGACAAAACAGCAGTTATCAAAGCAGATAACAGAAGAGTGCCAGGAAGTTCAATTAAGAAGTGAAAAAACATTAAATACCTCACTTCAGAGCAACAGAAAGCCAAGGAAAGAACAACTGACAGAGGATGAGCAAAATATCATCCAAAATCCCTCTGAGGATAGTAAGAGACCAGAGAGGAACAATTCTGGCGTTCAAACGCCAGAAACAGGCAAGGAGCTGGCGTTAAACGCCCAATGAAAGCTCAGTTCTAGCGTTCAAACGCCAGGAACAGGTAAGAAGCTGGCGTCCAATGCCAATCAAGCTTCTAACCTTGGCATCCAAATGCCAGTGAAGGATCAGACACACACAAGTGCTGATAGCAACCCTTCTAAAAAGGCTCCTCCAACCACCTCTGTAGGAAATAAACCTGCAGCAACTAAGGTTGAGGAATACAAAGCCAAGATACCTTATCCTCAAAAACTCCGCCAGGAGGAGCAGGATAAGCAATTTGCCCGCTTTGCAGACTATCTCAGGACTCTTGAAATAAAGATTCCGTTTGCAGAGGCACTTGAGCAAATACCTTCTTATGCCAAGTTCATGAAAGAGATCTTGAGTCATAAGAAGGATTGGAGAGAAACTGAAAGAGTTCTCCTCACTGAAGAATGCAGTGCAGTCATTCTGAAAAGCTTCCCAGAAAAGCTTAAAGATCCCGGGAGCTTTATGATACCATGCATATTAGAGGGTGATTGCACCAAGACAGCTTTATGTGATCTTGGGGCAAACATCAACCTAATACCTGCATCCACTTTCAGAAAGCTTGGTTTAACTGATGAAGTCAAACCAACCCGGATCTGTCTTCAACTTGCTGATGGCTCCATTAAATACCCATCAGGTATAATTGAGGACATGATCATCAAGGTTGGGCCATTTGCCTTCCCTACTGACTTTGTAGTGCTGGAAATGGAGGAGCACAAGAGTACAACTCTCATTCTAGGAAGACCATTCCTAGCAACTGGACGAACCCTCATTGACGTCCAAAAAGGGGAGATAACCCTGAGAGTCAATGAGGATGAGTTTAAGTTGAATGTTGTCAAAGTTATGCAACATCCAGACACATCAGAAGACTGCCTGAGCGTTGATATTATTGACTCCCTGGTGGAAGAGGTCAATATGACTGAGAGTCTCGAATCAGAGTTAGAGGACATTTTTAAAGATGTTCAGCCTGATCTGGAGGAACCAGAGGAAATAAAAGAACCTCTGAAAACTCCTCAGGAAGAGGAGAAACCTCCTAAACCCGAGCTCAAACCACTACCACCATCCCTGAAATATGCATTTCTGGGAGAAGGTGACACTTTTTCTGTAATCATAAGCTCTGCTTTAGAGCCACAGGAAGAGAAAGCACTAATTCAGGTGCTAAGGACACACAAGACAGCTCTTGGGTGGTCCATAAGTGATCTTAAGGGCATTAGCCCAGCCAGATGCATGCACAAGATCCTATTGGAGGATGATGCTAAGCCAGTGGTTCAACCACAGAGGCGGCTAAATCCCGCTATGAAGGAGGTGGTGCAGAAAGAGGTCACTAAGTTACTAGAGGCTGGAATTATTTATCCTATTTCTGATAGCCCCTGGGTGAGCCCTGTCCATGTTGTCCCTAAGAAGGGAGGTATGACAGTGGTTCATAATGAAAAAAATGAACTGGTTCCTACAAGAACAGTTACAGGGTGGCGTATGTGTATTGACTACAGAAGGCTCAATACAGCCACCAGGAAGGATCACTTCCCTTTACCATTCATAGACCAGATGCTAGAAAGACTAGCAGGTCATGAATACTACTGCTTTTTGGATAGCTATTCAGGTTACAACCAAATTACAGTAGATCCTCAGGACCAAGAGAAAATAGCATTCACATGTCCATCTGGAGTATTTGCATACAGAAGAATGCCTTTTGGTCTGTGCAATGCACCTGCAACCTTTCAGAGGTGCATGCTCTCTATCTTCTCTGATATGGTAGAAAAATTTCTGGAAGTCTTCATAGATGACTTCTCAGTATTTGGAGACTCATTTAGCTCCTGTCTTAACCATCTAGCACTTGTTCTGAAAAGATGCCAAGAGACTAACCTAGTTCTAAATTGGGAAAAATGTCACTTTATGCTGATTGAAGGAATTGTCCTTGGGCATAAAATTTCAAATAAGGGAATAGAGGTGGATCAAGCTAAGGTAGAGGTAATTGAAAAATTACCACCACCCACCAATGTTAAGGCAATCAGAAGCTTTCTGGGGCATGCAGAATTCTATAGGAGGTTTATAAAGGATTTTTTAAAATTCACAAAACCTCTGAGCAATCTGCTAGCTGCTGACATGCCATTTGTCTTTGACACAGAGTGTCTTCAGGCGTTTGAAACCCTGAAAGCTAAGCTGGTCACAGCACCAATTATTTCTGCACCAGATTGGACATTACCTTTGGAACTAATGTGTGATGCCAGTGACCATGCCATTGGTGCAGTATTGGGACAGAGGCATAACAAGCTTCTGCATGTCATTTATTATGCTAGCCGTGTTTTAAATGATGCCCAGAAAAATTACACAACCATAGAAAAAGAGCTGCTTGCAGTGGTTTATGCCATTGACAAGTTTAGATCATACTTAGTAGGATCAAAAGTGATTGTGTACACTGACCATGCTGCTCTTAAATATCTACTCACAAAGCAGGATTCAAAGCCTAGGCTCATAAGATGGGTGTTGCTTCTGCAAGAGTTTGATATAGAAATAAGAGATAGAAAAGGGACAGAGAATTAAGTAGCTGATCACCTGTCCCGGATAGAACCAGTAGCAGGAGCATCCCTTCATCCTACTGAGATCTCCGAAACCTTTCCGGATGGGCAATTGTTTGCTATTCAGGAGGCTCTGTGGTTTGCAGACATTGTAAACTATAAGACACAAGGTTCTCCTTCTGTAACCATGGAGAGGAAGCATGAAAAGCTTCTCTCAATACAGAGTCAAACAAAACCCCCACGTTCAAACTCTAAGTTTGGTGTTGGGAGGCCACAACCAAACTCTAAGTTTGGTGTTGGGAGATTCTAACCTTGCTCTGATTATCTGTGAGGCTCCATGAGAGCTCACTGTCAAGCTATTGACATTAAAGAAGCGCTTGTTGGGAGGCAACCCAATGTTATTTAATCATATCTATTTTATTTTCTTTTTGTTATTTCGTGATTTATTAGGTTGATGATCATGTGAAGTTACAAAAACTACTGAAAAATAAAAAACAGAATGAAAAACAGCATTGAAAACAGCACACCCTGGAGGAGAGCAGTCTGGCGTTTAAACGCCAGAAATAAGCATCTGTCTGGCGTTTAACGCTAGAAACAAGCACCAAGCTGGCGTTTAACGCCAGAAACAAGCATCTGCCTGGTGTTAAACGCCAGAAACAAGCAGCAGTCTGGCGTTAAACGCCAGAATTGCACAACAAGGGCATTTTACACGCCTAATTGGAGCAGGGATGTTAAGTCCTTGACCCCACAGGATCCCCACCTACCTCACCATTCAAATTCAAACCATTTTCCTCCCAAACCCACCCATTCACACACCTCCATCTCCTCCATATTCTCCACTTCTTTCTTCTTTTGCTCGAGGACGAGCAAACCTTTTAAGTTTGGTATGGTAAAGTATTGATTTTTATTTTTCCATAACCATTTATGGCACCTAAGGCCGGAGAAACCTCTAGAAAGAGGAAAAGGAAGGCAGCCGCTTCCACCCCCGAGTCATGAGAGATGAAGAGGTTCATCTCAAGGGTCCATAGTTCAGTGGTAGAGCATTTGTTTGTAGATCAAAGAGCTATGAGGAAAGAGCAACAAAGACAAGGAAGAGACATAGAGGAGCTCAAGAGCACCATTGGTTCTTCAAGAAGAAGAAGACGCTACCCTCACTAAGGTGGACTCGTTCCTTAATCTCCCTATTCTTATTTCTCTATTTTTTGTTTACTATGCTTTATGTTTATTTATGTTTGGGTCTTATTACATGATCACTAGTATCTAAGTGTCTATGTCTTAAAGATATGAATGTGCTATGAATCCATCACCTTTCTTAAATGAAAAATTTTTTCTGAAAAAGAAAAAGAAGTACATGAATTTCGAAATTTAAAATAGTTTAATTATTTTGATGTGGTGGCAATACTTTCTGTTTTCTGAATGAATGCTTGAACAGTGCATATGTCTTTTGAATTTGTTGTTTATGAATGTTAAAATTGTTGGCTCTTGAAAGAATGATGAAAAAGGAGAAATGTTATTTGATAATCTAAAAAATTATAAAAATGATTCTTGAAGCAAGAAAAAGCAGTGAAGAACAAAGCTTGCAGAAAAAAAATGCGAAAAAAAAGGAGCAAGAAAAAGAAAAAGCAAGCAGAAAAAGCCAAAAGCTCTTTAAACTAAAAGGCAAGAGCAAAAAGCCAATAGTCCTTAAAACCAAAAGGCAAGAGTAATAAAAAGGATCCAAGGCTTTGAGCATCAGTGGATAGGAAGGCCTAAAGGAATAAAATCCTGGCCTAAGCGGCTAAACCAAGCTGTCCCTAACCATGTGCTTGTGGCGTGAAGGTGTCAAGTGAAAACTTGAGACTGAGCGGTTCAAGTCGAGGTCCAAAGCAAAAACAGAGTGTGCTTAAGAACCCTGGACACCTCTAATTGGGGACTTTAGCAAAGCTGAGTCACAATTTGAAAACGTTCACCCAGTTATGTGTCTGTGGCATGTACGTATCCGGTGGTAATACTGGAAAACAGAGTGCTTAGGGCCACGGACAAGACTCATAAAGTAGCTGTGTTCAAGAATCAACATACTGAACTAGGAGAATCAATAACACTATCTAAATTTCGAGTTCCTATAGATACCAATCATTCTGAACTTCAAAGGATAAAGTGAGATGCCAAAACTGTTCAGAAGCAAAAAGATAATAGCCCCGCTCATCTAACTAAGACTGATCTTCATAGATGTTTTTGGAATTCATTGTATATTCTCTTCTTTTTATCCTACTTTGTTTTTAGTTTCTTGGGGACATGCAACAATTTAAGTTTGGTGTTGTGATGAGAGGATAATTTATACGCTTTTTGGCATTATTTTTAGGTAGTTTTTAATATGTTTTAGTCACTTTTTATTATATTTTTATTAGTTTTTAAATAAAAATAACATTTCTAGACTTTACTATGAGTTTGTGTGTTTTTCTGTGATTTCAGGTAATTTCTGGCTAAAATTGAGGGAGCTGAGCAAAACTCTGATTCAGGCTGATAAAGGACTGCAGATGCTGTTGGATTCTTACCTCCTTGCACTCGAAATGGATTTTCTGGAGCTACAGAAATCCAAATGGCGCGATCTCAATTGCTTTGGAAAGTAGACATCCAGGTAATTCCAGCAATATATAATAGTCCAAACTTTTCTCAAGGATAAACGACGTAAATTGGCGTTCAACGCCAGTTCCATGTTGTAGTCTGGCGTTAAACGCCAGAAACAGGTTACAAATTGGAGTTAAATGCGAAAAATAGGTTACAACCTGGCGTTTGACTCCAGAAATAGCCTAGACACGTGTAAAGCTTAAGTCTCAGCCCCAGCACACACCAAATGGGCCCCAGAAGTAGATTTCTGCACCATCTATCTTAGTTTACTCATTTCCTGTAAACCTAGGTTACTAGTTTAGTATTTAAACAACTTTTAGAGATTTATTTTGTACCTCATGACATTTTAGATCTGAACTTTGTACTCTTTGACGGCATGAGTCTCTAAACTCCATTGTTGGGGGTGAGGAGCTCTGCTGTGTCTCGATGAATTAATGCAATTATTTCTGTTTTCTATTCAAACACGCTTGTTTCTATCTAAGATGTTCATTCGCACTTCAATATGATGAATGTGATGATCCGTGACACTCATCACCATTCTCAATCTATGAACGCGTGCCTGACAACCACTTCCGTTCTACCTTCAATTGAATGAGTATCTCTTGGATTACTTAATCAGAATCTTCGTGGTATAAGCTAGAATCCATTGGCAGAATTCTTGAGAATCCGAAATGTCTAAACCTTGTCTGTGGTATTCCGAGTAGGATTCAGGGATTGAATGACTGTGACGAGCTTCAAACTCACAAGGGTTGGGCATAGTGACAGACGCAAAAGGATCAATGGATCCTATTCCAGCATGAGTGAGAACCGACAGATGATTAGCCGTACGGTGACAGCGCACCTGGACCATTTTCACTGAGAGGATAGATGGTAGCCATTGACAACGGTGATCCACCAACACACAGCTTGCCATATGAGGAACCTTGCGTGCGTGAAGAAGAAGTCAGGGGGAAAGCAGAGATTCAGAAGACAAAGCATCTCCAAAACTCCAACATATTCTCCATTACTGCATAACAAGTATTTATTTCATGCTCTTTTATTTCTCGCAATTCAAACTGATAATCATAATCAATATCCTGACTAAGAATTACAAAATAACAATAGATTGCTTCAAGCCAACAATCTCCGTAGGATTCGACCCTTACTCACATAAGGTATTACTTGGACGACCCAGTGCACTTGCTGGTTAGTGGTACGAGTTATGAAAAGTGTGATTTACAATTCGTGCACCAACTGTCCGAACTCGTGGGGCGAGAGCTTCCCAGGTCATGGCACGCCTGCAACCTAAGAAGGTACTATAGCTAGGAATGGTAAGGGATCTCAGCATAGGGTGTACTCTTTTTCCTGAAAAGGTTTTTTAATGAGGCACCAAGTTGAGATCCACAAATTGTCCGACTCAAAAGGATAAAAACTCCACATGTACATATTTGTATTTTCTTTTAAATAAAATATGTTGAGGTATCCTACAAATGCTCAAGCCGCATTAATCTGAAACATTCATCGTCCGATTATAAAGCAACAGATTGGCAGAAAGTGAAAATCGAATTCACTGCACGATCACGATAAAGACCAGCAGAGAGGAAAACCAAATTCATCTCAAGGTCGATTAAACAAGGATTGAACTCACCTTCTACAAATCGGCAAAGATGAAAACAGAATAATGCAAGAAGTTATCGAAAGTGATCCGGAGAAAAGACCTGACGAGGTCTTAATGGATTGCTAAATAATAACTTAAAGACTGGCCAACATTAAGAAGTCGGACCAAGTCAAACCAAGTTATAAGTAAACCCTGGAAAGAGGTCTGGCCAGCCCTATAAAAGAGGATTACTTTAACTCAGAAGGGCTCGACATGACAAAGTCGGCCTAAAACATAAAAGTTATAAAAGTAATCCTTGAAAGAGACCTGAACAAGGTCCAAGAAAGAGGATTACAAAAATAACTTAGAAGGGCCCGACATGACAAAGTCGGTCCAAAACATAAAAGTTATAAAAGTAATCCCTAAAAGAGACCTGAACAAGGTCCAAGAAAGAGGATTACAAAAATAACTTAGAAGGGCCCGACATGACGAAGTCGGCCCAAAACATAAAAGTTATAAAAGTAATCCCTGAAAGAGACCTGAACAAGGTCCAAGAAAGAGGATTACAAAATAACTTAAAGGACCCGATGCAAAGAAGCCGGTCCAAAACATAAAGCTACAAAAATAATCCTTGAAAGAAACCTAAAAAGGGGTCCAAAAAAAAAAGAAGAGGATTATTAACAAAACAGCTCGGACAAAACCGACATAAAGAAATCGGCGACCTCGGCGATTATACATAGAAAAAAGACCTGAACAAAGTCCAAACAAAACGAATTGATGGAAATGACATCAGGCAAAAGAACCAAGCCAACCCAAAGAGGTCAGACAAAGTCCCAACACTCCCAAAATACTAGAAAGATGCTAAGACGAGTGCAGACAGACATGATATAAAAACTGCTAGCTATAATAACGGCAAAGCTTCAGAGGCCACCAAAATCAGCCTTGAAAGCCTGGAAACTGCTTTGTTTTTCAAAATAAAGTTTCTAAACAAGCAACCAAGAGAGTGTCAACAGTCAGCAAAATACCATTTACAAAAAATAAATAGTTCAAAATCCCACAGACAGGGCCATACACAAATATACCGAGAATAACTAAAGAGGATCCAGAGGTTTCCCAGAAGATGCATCAACATGGGGCGAAGGAGGACGAGTCTGGAGGGGCACAGCATCCATCATCTCGTCATCTCGATTTAATATCTGACAATCAGGCTCTGGTTCGGGATGATTAACCCCAGCAGGAGGAGCTGAAGAAGTCGGCACAACAGTGGCTTTGGCAACCGGCACAGGTAGAGGTTCAACGTCGTCGTCATCAAGGTCATCAGGGATGATCTTGCCATCCTTCACGATATTGTCCAAGCTGAAGAGAGTAAGGTTGACCTCGGGAGCACGAACTCGAACTTGATCCTTTAGGTTCTCATAGGCAGCATTTACGCTGCCCACAAGGTGACCTTGGAGTTTGGCATAATCAACCCGGGCAGACTCCAACTCTTCCCTAAGACGCATTACCTCACGGTAGGATGTGACATAGCTGTCCTTATGCCTCAAGGCCGTGTCTTCAGCCAACCTCACAGAAGCCGCCAAAGCAACAGAACTCACCTTCTCGCCTTCCAACTCCTTCTCTAGCTTGGCCACCTTCACTTGAAGCTCCTCCTTCAAACCTTTCATTCTGTCAAACTCCCGCTTAGCCTCTTCCATAAAGGCCTTGGTAGCATGAAGGGGAAGATCTTGGACAGTACGGTACATAGCAGCTCCCATATGTGCCATCTTAATACTACTCCGAGTAATGAAGTCTAAATGGCGAAGGAGAGATACATCGTCAGTGGGGATGATGCCATAAGGACCGATTTGCTGATCAACAAACTCAATTGCATCAAAATCAGGAGCGTCAAGGTTAAAAGGCTCAGTTGTCTTCTGTTTTTTGTGAGGAGGAGCACCAGAAGTAGCCATAGAAGCTTGCAGAGGATCAACCAAACGAACCCGGGGAGTAGAGATTACTTTCCTCGACCCCGGCGAGCTCGGTACGGCCGGCTTCGATTGAACCTGGGACGATCCCTCTCCAGCCGCTTTGGCCGAGATGTTTTGGGCTACAGTAGCTTTCCTTGCCCTTTTGAAGGCCTTCATAGATTCATTATTTTTAATCATCTCTGCAAGCAAAACACAACAGTAAGGAACCAAGTCACAAATAAAAAAAAAGCTTGCAAGAAATACGGGAGCAGACAAAAGAGGACAATCAAAAAATTGACCACTACCCAGCTCAGTTCGGAGGAGAGAGGGGTTGGTTAAAAATTTCTTTGTGTCGAGATAGGGAGGCTGCCCCCAGTTTTCTTCCAGAACAGTCACGAAAGCTTGCTCAGCCTCATCTAACATTTCCCATGTATATCTAGAAACCCTCACATCCTTTTGCCATTCCAAGGAAAGGCGGGCTCGTCATTTTCATCCAAAAAAAAGGGGCGAGCCCCTTCAACAACTCGGACTTTAAAAAAGTAATTTTTAAAGTCACGGAAAGATTCATCAAACATGGAGAAAACCTTTTTTCCCTGAGAAGCTCGAGAAGAAACCCAAGCGGCTTTCTTCTTAACTACCTCAGGCTTTGTCAAAACAAAGAGATAAAAGAAAAGAGATTGCGAAGTAGGAATACCGAATCCATGACACAACAATTGAAAGATTTTTATGAAACCCCAGAAATTGGGGTGAAGTTGGGACGGAGCAACATTACAGGACCATAACAGGTTGGTCTCAAAATCGGTAAAAGGAAGAGTGATATTTATTTGACTAAAAAAGAAGTCGTAGGCATAGAAAAAAGGGCGCTCTCCAGTAATTCAGGTAGAAAAACAGACCCTCTCCTCAGAACTTGGAGATACAAGCTCATAGTTCTTTTCATCACCAACATTACCACAGATCTTATGAAATTGCCTAAGTTGCTGACAGAATTCAGAGTCAACCAACAAAACACACAGAAGAACGATAGAATCCACCCAATCAGCCATGCCCTCAGGGACTTGGGAAGACGTCTCAACAATATTTTTGCGAGAAGACATGAGGCCAACTAATCCTACAACAAGAAAAGAAGATCGGATTACTAAAAAACATCTCGGGCGAAGGACAAAATAACTCGGCTAGTATGATTCAGACGGCACAAATAACAAAAGGAAAACCCCAAGACCCACGCAGAAGGTCCAGGGGCATCCTTTGGAGGCAGTCAGGGAACAAGGATTCAGGAAAACCTACAAAACTAACGCAGAGCGAAAACCCTTTCTAAGGCGAAAAAGAAAGCATCATCCCAGAAAGCTACAAATCAGACAAAACCGAAATAGTTACCTCCCAAATTTGATCCTTTCTTGGCTTATCAGCAAGCAAAATAGCAAATCATATCAAAGAAGAAGTCATCAAAGATGCCACCTTTTTCCAGAGAAATAAAAATCCCCCAGAATAAGCAAAATAACACGAAGAAATAATCGTTATCTTTCACAGAATTCATCAGCAAAAAGCTATCAGCATGACAAAAAAGAACAATCTTTCGAGGAAACAAGGAATGTGAAGCAAAGGAACCATTTCAAAAGCAAGAGAAACGGAGCATTAAAAATAATTAATGAAGGTATCAAACCCTCGCACGTTCCCAAGAACAGAGCGCTGATACAAAAAGCGCACGCTTTCAGAAGAAAACGTTCCACATTCAAAAAAGGAAGATTCTACAAAGAAAGAAGTCGACAAATGCTCAAGTTTGGCTTCACCAGAGAAGGATCGAAGTCTTAAAAACTAGGACTCGACCACAAAAAGAAAGACCAAGCTCGAGCAGGGGCACCGTTCACACCCTGGGTCGAGCTATCCGACCCGGGATGTTCAGTAACAAAGCGACCGACCTCTTCAGGTCAGGCTATTCGACCTCTTCTCAAAGAGGTCGGCCAAATTGACAGGAAAGCCCAGTAAAGGGCCCAAATAGAGGAACACGACCCAAATCTAAAGGCAGTTCAAGCCTATAGAGATAAAGGCGGTTCCCTTGAAGATAAGCTGACCTCACCCAAAGATAGGATAAGATAACTAACTTATCTTATCCAAAAAGGTCACTCCACACCATTATAAATACACTGGAGTACCCAGGTATAACTCATACTCTGATTCTACAAAAAACCTGTTTAATACCCAAGCTAACTTAAGCATCGGAGTCTCTTGCAGGTACCCCCACCCTCCGATGACGAAGGATCAGCAGTGCATCCAGTCTCGCAAGTCGGACACGACAGCTCCGGCCGTTACCCACCAGCCGGACACGTCATCTCTGACCAGTACAGAAAATCTCGTCCGAGATCGACCTACAGTTTTAGGTAACCCTCGGAACAATACCGGATGCGTCTTCTTTGGTGAAAGTAATTGCGGGGATGTCGGATGCTTCCTCCTTTCCCTCGACATGATATACTTCTTTAAGATATCTTTTGCGAGATGATTTGGAGATTCCTCCTCCCGCAAATCCGTTGTGTATCATGTGGACGTGTCTTTCTGGTGTACGAGGTGATCGTTCGGTTCGTCCGACATCTTCATCCCTTCTTCTTTTTCTTTGCTCATCGTCTCGAGTGGCCAGGTACCGATCTAATTTTCCTTCTCTTACTAGTTTTTCTATGACATTCTTTAAGTCAAAACATTCATTGGTGGAATGCCCGCAGATTCTATGGTATTCGCTATATTCAGACCGATTTCCTCCACCTTTTTTGCCTTTGAGTGGTCGAGCTGGGGGTATTTTTTCAGTATGGCAGACTTCTCTGTAAACATCCACAAGGGACACCCGAAGAGGGGTGTAATTGTGGTATTTTTTTATTTTCTCCCCATGTCGATCCTCCTTCTTTTTGGACTCTTTGTCCTTATCCCGGGAGGGGTAGGTGAATCCGGAATTTGAGGTCTCTCCTAGTCGAGAGTTTTCCTCCATGTTGATGTACTTCTCTGCCTGTTCTTGCACTTCGTTCAGAGATGTGGGGTGTTTTTTCGATATAGATTGGCTAAAAGGTCCCTCTCGCAAGCCATTGATGAGGCCCATAATGATGGCTTCCGTTGGTAGGCTTTGTATGTCCAAGCATGTTTTGTTGAATCCTTCCATGTAGCTGCGAAGACTTTCCCGATCCCCTTGTTTGATTCCTAATAGACTTGGGGCGTGCTTAGCTTTATCTTTTTGGATAGAGAATCTGGCCAGCAACTTCTTGGCTAAGTCGTCGAAGCTTGAGATGGACCTAGGAGGTAGATTGTCAAACCATCTAATCGCTATCTTTGTTAAAATAGTCGGAAAGGCTTTGCAGCGAACTGCATCTGAGGCGTCGGTGAGGTACATTCTACTTCTGAAGTTGCTGAGATGATGGCTGGGATCTGTAGTGCCATCATACAGAGTCATGTCGGGAAGTTTGAAGTCTTTTGGGGTTTTTTCCCTCATGATTTCTTTGGTGAATGGATCTTGGTCTTTACGGGAATCACCTTCATGACTTGACCGAGTAGTCTTGGTCTTGAGGTCTGCTTCGAGTTTTAGGAGCATGTCCTCTAACTCGCGGCGTCGCCTAACTTTTCTTCGTAGGTCTTTCTCAGCTTCTCATTGATGTTCCACCTCTTTTTCGAGTTGCTTTAAGCGGTCTTTGAAGTGCCACCACGGCTCCCACATTTGGTGAATCATTGTTTTTGTTAGGTTGAGGAGTATCTTTTGGTGTAGTGTCCGCGTTCTTGTGCGGTGTTCTATCTTCTAGATCTGAATCATGGTCGTTGTCATGGTCGTCCGCCATGGTGATGGGATGACTTCCAGGTCCCCGACAACGGCGCCAATGTTCCGAGGGTTAGCTGAAACTGTAGGTCGATCTCGGACGAGATCTTCTGCGTTGGTCGGTACTGACGTGTCCGGCTGGTGAGTGGCGGCCGGAGCTGTTGTATCCGACTTGTTGGACTGGCTATGCTGCTGATCCTTCGTCACTGGAGGGTGGGGGGTACCTGCAAGGGACTCCGATACTTAAGTTAGCAAGGGTATTAAGCATGTTTTTTGTAGAATCAGAGTATGAGTTGTACCTGGGTGCTCCAGTATATTTATAATGGTGTGGAGTGACCTTTTTAGATAAGATAAGTTAGTTATCTTATCTTATCTTATCTTATCTTTGGGTGAGGTCAGCTTATTTTCAAGGGAACCGCCCTTCTCTCTGTAGGCTTGGGCTGCCTTTGGATTTGGGTCGTGTTCCTCGATTTTGGGCCCTCTTTGGTCTTTCCTGTCGATTTATCCGAGCTCTTTGGGAAGAGGTCGGATGGTTTGACCTAAAGAGGTCGTTCGCTTTGTCGCTAGTCATCCTGGGTCGGACATCTCGACCCAGGGTATGAACAAGTGCCAAATTTGATTTTATTAATTTATTTTAATTACCATGTCTCCTATCTACTCCTTTTACATGTCTGTGAAAATGGCATTCATGCTAATGGAGTAGAGTTCCCAACTTGGCTTAGGAGTTGATTAATTAGAGACCCTTGAGTTGTGATACTCATGTGTAATATGTAATTGAGAATCACTGGCTAACTCAATTTTCACTGACTCTAGTCCTTCCCTAGAAAGTGACTAGGACTTGTGAATCAGAGTTAGTGCTACCCATTTAACCTTCCTTTGTAACTGCAAGAGGATAACTGAGTGGAAGCAATAAACCTTTACTATTACACTTGGAAAAAGACAAGGATAGAAATTCCAATTATCTCTCCTAACCAAGATCTCTTATTTCAAATACATAACATCTCTTGCTATTGTTCGCTGCTTTAATTTCTTGCTATTTATTTTTCCGTTCTCCACCTCAAAAATTACTCAGAAAATTCCTAACCAATAAATTGCACCTTGTGTCAACTCTTTGGGAAACGACCTGGGAATTCTACTCCCAGTTATTTAATTTTAATTGTGACACAAATTAAATTGATAATGGAAAATTCGTCGGTTAAGACTGTACTGACAACGCTGTTTTTATTAGAAATTTTTAACCGGCATTTTTCTACCCATCAATTTTTGGCACCGTTGCTGGGGAGTTGCAACAGTGTGCTAAATTATTGGTTGATGTAAAAAATTTTATTTTTATATAATTGCATTTTTTTCTATTTTCTTTGTGTGTTTTCTATTTATTATAATAATTATTATCATTTATCTTTAGTATATTTTATTACCATGAGCTCTATGTTTCTTTTATTGAATGACGCGTTCATTACTAGATCCGAGCTTAGCTGCATTTAATCCTGAGATTGAAAAGACTATTTCACGTATTAGGTGAGTTCAGCGTCAGTTAGCCTCTGAGGGTGGTGAAGGGGTTTTGCCCAATTCACCAGTCTTATCTGAAGTTGAGTCTGAAGCGTCACTTGAGGGAGAAACTAGTCCCTCTTCTGCTGATTCTATTGATGCTTTTTCTGTTGATTTAAGTGCAGATACTATAGCGGAGCCTAGAAGGATTACTCTCTAGGAAGCAGGAGCTCCGAACTTTACACTGCAACCATATCAAGCGCGTCATCCGAATTTGGCTACGGATTTTGAACTGAAGACCATATTGATTAATCTACTGCCTAAGTTTCATGGCCTACCTGCTTAAGAGCCTATCAAGCACCTTAGAGATTTTCAAATAGCTTGCTCAACTACTAGGGGGCATGGTGCGGATGAGGCTACTGTTTGGCTATATGCATTCCCATTTTCTATTGAGGGAAAGGCAAAGGAGTGGTTTTACACTCAACTGAAAGCTGTTGTTACTAATTGGGACGTGCTCAGAAGGGAATTCCTGGACAAGTTTTTTCCAGCAGAGGTTACAGATAGATTGAGGAAGGAAATTTCCTGCATCATCCAAGGTGAATTAGAGACTCTCTACGAGTATTGGAAACACTTCAGGAATCTCCTAGATTCATGTTCCCATCACAAGATTGACCAGTTGGTGTTGATTATCTATTTCTGCCAAGGCATGAAGCCTCAAGAACCACTTCCTCCTCATGAATGTCTTCCATGACTCTAGGAGGTATTTTCTCCAATGTAGTCCCCGATGATGGGTGTTTTGTGGAAAAATTAATTTCCAAACACACAAATACTAACCGGCAAGTGTACCGGGTCGCATCAAGTAATAATAACTCACATGAGTGAGGTCGATCCCACAGGGATTGAAGGATTGAACAATTTTAGTTTAGTGGTTGATTTAGTCAAGCGAATCAAGTATTGGTTTGAGAGGTTTGTAATGGACAGAAACTAAATTGCTTGAAATGTAAAGGGAGAGGGAAGAATTGCAGTAAATTAAAGAGAACAGGAAGTAAAAGGCATGAATCTTAAAGAACAAGTAATTTAAATTGTAGAAGCTTAGATTGCAAGAAATGTAAATGACTGAATCTTAAAATGCAAGAAATGTAAATTGCGGGAATTATAAGAGGAATTGGGAGCTGGGATTGCAGAAATTAAACAAGCAGAAATATACTGACAATTAAAGAAGCAAAAGATGAATTAAAGTGGAGTAGATCTCAAACAGAAAAGTAAAAATGCTTGAAAAATTAAAACAGAAAGTGAATGTAGCTCAATTGCAGAAATTAAAAGGGAAATTAAAGATCTCAGGAGTGGAAGAGACTAGAAAACAAGTCTATATCTCAAATCATTCCTTGATCCAACAAGAACAATTGTAAAAGAAATGGAAAAGTAAGTTGCAGAAGAAGTAGAAGAGTGAAAGCAGTAAACAGAATTTGAAATGTAAATCAAAATTTCTAAAATTTTGCAGAAAGATTAACAAGAGATCTCAAGGTTAGATTGAAATAGAATTTCTTCAATTCTTCACCCAAGATCTAAGATAAGAAGTAAAGAATGCTCAAGCAAGAACAATGAAGAAGAGAGATCAATTCTCCTCCCAAATTCTCCAAGATCCAAATTTAAAGTAAAAACTCTAAAAATTCTAAAATGAAAATTCTCAAAGAAGCAAAAAGGTAAAAAATTCCTTCTCTAAATTAAACTAGCTTCTATTTATACACTTTCCTATTCTTGGATTTAAGAATTTGGGTGGGCTTTTTAATTTGGTGAAGATTTGAATTTAATTTGAATTTTGGTCCATTATTTAGCCCAAGAGTGTTGCTCCCAGGAGGATGCTCTGCTCTTGTGGGGAGCGGAGCATTGAGGCTTGTGATGGATCCCTTTGTTGCGTGCTAAGGCTTTGGGGCAATCAGGATAGTGCTCCGCTCTTGTGGGGAGCGGAGCATTGTGGCTTGTGTGTGTCTTGTGTGCTCCAAGTCTCCTGGCCGTGTCATGATGCACGCTCCAAGTCTCCTGGCCGTGTCAAGTTGGGCGTGTTGCACCAAGGAGTAGCGCTCTGCTCTTGTGGAGAGCGTAGCTCTCCCTTTGCTTTGGATAAGTCCCAAGTTCGAGACTTTGGGGATAGCTTTTTGGTGCAAATTTTCTTGGTTTCTTGTAGCGCCTTGCTCCTTGCTTCCTTAAGGTGCTGTGTTTAATCCTTGGAGGTGGCATTTTGGCCAAGTGTGGCTCATTTTCCCTTGTGAGTAGTGCTCCCCACTCCCCCTTGCTCATGGGTTCGATCCTTGGAGTAAGCATTGGCAAACTATTTCCTTGGATTTATTCTTGAGTGAAGCCCGATAATGCTCTCAAGGGGAGCGGAGCATCATTCTTCTTTCCTTTGTTTCTTAGTTCAAAAGTGTGCTCCGCTCTCAAGGGGAGCGTAGCATCATGTCTTGCTTTCTTGGCTCATAGTTTGTGCTTCCTTGAGAGAGTGCTCCGCTCTTGAAGAGAGCTCTATGCCTATGCCATGCTTTATTGTTTTCTTTACCACACTCTTCTCCTCCTTGGGTCACGCTTCTTAGGCCACGCTTTCTTATTTTCTTCTTTTCTTCACCTACAAGTAATCAAAACAACCAATCAAAGTATCACCAAATTCACAAGGTTTATAAATCAATAAAAATCAATCAAATTTAGCTTGAACCTCATGATTTAGTATCAATTAAATGGTGGTTGATTGATTCAAGGAAACCATGCATTTCTATTCCAAATTACTTACTTACAATGCAAGAAAGTGCATAAAACTTAATAAAAATAAAGAAAAAGACTAGTAAAACTAGGCTTAGATGACTTGTCATCACAACACCAAACTTAAAACTTGCTTGTCCCCAAGCAAGAATTAAACATAAGAGAAGATAAAATGAAATAGAGAAGTATATATGTCCTTATTAAGCAGATAGTTGAACTTAGTTCATGGGGTTTCATGTAGATCAATAGTAGCTCATTTATTACTTGCTGTTAAACAAACAATGTTTCCTCAAGGGTTCACAAAGGTTGCTGCTATAATGCCTTGCTTTCTGCTTACTTCCCTTGTTAGCTTTTTCCTTCTTTCTTTTGCTTAGAGAGCTTATTACTCATTGAAGGCTTGGTGGCAAATGTTGCAGTAGCCTTTGGCTTAATTATACTCAATATTTCTTCACCACAGACACATGACTCACCTTTTTTCTTCCTAGGCTCATTGATGCCCAGCATCTCTTTGGATAACTAAGTGTTTTGTAGCTAGGTTGCTCTTTATTGTGGACTTTCAGTTGGCCATCCCAAATCAGTTGATCTAAGTGGCCAAGTTTTGAAATACTCCTTAGAACTTACTTGTCCAAGCATATCCTAGTACACAAACACCACAGGCATATGTCCTAGGGTCCAAGCTATTGGTGTCTAGCCTTGTTATTTGTTTCTTTGCCACTTTTTGGCTTTTTTCTATTTCTTTTTCTTTCTATTTTGGTTTATTTTCAAGGGATTTTCATTAGTTGAAGGATCATAGCAGCAAACTAGCTTAAGCTTCAAGTAACATGTCATTATGCAGCAATTATTTTGTGAGATAGCAATTGAATCAAACACATACCACCACTAACTTTCATTATAACTTTTGCAACATTGAACAATTAGTTTTCTAAATCAAACTTCTTTCTTTTATTCAATCAGCAAGGGAAACAAAACAAAATACTCAAGTTAATAAAGGATGACAATTATTATGCAGATAACTCTTTAAGCTAAAACATGTGCGAAACAAAGAACAATTGGAGGTATATCATGTTTTAGATATACATCTTCCTTATTTAGTTTAGGAAAATGAAAGAACTTCACCATCTTCTAGTTGTCCTATCCCTGGTTATTGCTTGATTCTCCTTTCTTCTTCTTTCTCTTCCAGAGCTTGGAGTAGTCTTGAATTTCTTCACTAGGGCACCTTCTATCCCAGACAGGATCTAATAGCCCTGAGAGCCCAACTGCCTCCAATCTTTCATGTGTTACCTCTCTGAAGTGATGAGATCTTGCTTTCTGTCGATCTCTAAATTCTTGGCACTGTTCAAATGGTTTGATTTGTGGATCTAGTGCTAGCATATTGTAGGTCAAATACTCTAACCTTGCTTGCATATTTTCATCAGACTCTATTTGTTGCACATGTCTAATCTCTCCAATAGTATGATGAATGTTTTTCCACTGATACAGGTTGTGAGTAAATTCCCCATATTTGGCTTGGGTCAGGAACATTTTGTCATATGACTCTTGAAGTCTTGTTGTTTGTTCTTTTTGCCCCTCAAGAATCTTGGTTTGAAACTCTTATTGTTGGACCATCATTTGTTGCTGTCAGCTCTCTAGTCTTTCCTCCATTCTGTGCTGCCAAGCTTTATTTTGCTCCCTGTCTTGCAAATATTGCTCCTGGTGCGCTAGATATTGCTCTTGGTGTCTTGAATATTGCTCTTGTGCTCTCACATTTTGTTGTGATATTTCCTCAAGAGCCCTTTACAGTTGACTCATATCTATGGCACCGTGAGCTTGCTCTTCCCCTTCCTCTGATCTTCTTCTTCTTTGGGGTCTTTCTTCTTAATCATCATCCTCATTGATTCCTTCCATTTTTCTCTTTGTGATTCCTGTCCCCTTTTTTACTCTCTCTGTGCCCTCATCTTCAAAAATCACTCCAGCTTTGTTGCATAGCCTTAGAATGGTGCTTGGATGGCCGAGCCTAGTTGATTTGTTTGTGCTCTCAGCTATCTCTTGAATACTGTCGGCTATGAGTTGTGCAAGGTTGATTTCTCCCCCATGTAAGATACAGTATGTCAAGAGTGCTCGCTTGATTGTGACCCCTGAGGTGTTTCCAGTAGGGAGTATTGATCTCCTCACTACCACATACCACCCCTTGGCCTCAGGAATGAGATTTATTCTTTTCAATTGGCTTGGGATCCCTTTTGAATCTCTTTCCTAGTCTGTGTCTTCCAAGCATATCCCCTGTAAGATCTCATCAGGGTCATTCTCTCCCTGCAGTCTAGCCTCGTAGCCCTGCTCTTCATAAGTTATGGTTCTCAACTTCAAGGCCCTTGTAATGGATGCTGGACTGAAATCCACTTCAACTCCTCTAACATAACTTTTGTAAGGGATACTGTCTTCACTCTCTTTTACCGCATTTGCATAAAATTCCCTGATCATGACTGCACTGATTTTGGTGAGAGGATCGCATAGAAGATCCCATCTTCTTTCCCTAGTGATCTGCCTCATGATGGGGTATTCCCCGTCCCTCAGCTCAAAACCCCTCTCATGAATGATGTGCTTTGCTTTCATGAATCTATGATACTTTCTTTCATGAAACTGAGATCTAAACTTCCTTGTATCATAGGATGGGGGCTCGGTTACCATTGGTTCCTTCCCTTGTCTTCTCTTTGAACTTGATGAAGCCATGAATTTAAGTAGAGGGAGAAGGCAAAGATGGATTTGTGGTTGGTTGGGGTACGGTTTTGTGTAATGAGAATGAAGAAAGAAATGTTGCTGTTGAGAAGGGAGTGGGGCGTGTATAGGATTGCACAAGGTGAAACAAGGACTTATGATTGTAAGAAAGATTTGTAGAAATATGTGATGCAAGAAATGTCTCAACCTATTTATAGGCAAGGCATTAAAGCTTTGGAAGAAGACCATACTTGAAGAGGGATTCGGTCATGACTTATGAAGGGTGGAGATTGAGTTGAACAACATAGTAACTTCATGAGATGAACGGCTTGCATGTTCTCTTGAGGGTTGACAAGGATTCTCTTCCCATTGGTTGCATGAGGTTCGTCCTCCTAGGTGACTAGCATGTAGATTTTTGCTTTCAAAGGTAGGCACACCTCTCTAGGCACATGTGATCTTTCTCTCTTGGCTTGTCATAGCCGTATCTTCATCTTGTCTTCACCTCAACCTCCTTTTTCCTAATTAAATCAAAATGGTCAACTTTAGGACATAGTTGTAGCACGGTGATGAAGTGGTGAATGCTTATATTATTTATTATGTTTTTTAGTCATAAAAGATCAATTGTGTCCCTCACTTAGTGAACCAAGGTTTGGTGAACACCAAACTTGTTTCTTACTAAGGGATGAATGTCAAATGCAGCCATTTATCACAATTGATACTTTCATCATAAGTTCTAATTTATTTTCTAACATACATTCCTAAAATGAAACATTGCATGATTCATCTATGCATGATTTTGATTTTTTTTTGAACAAAAGTTGATTCTTCTCGAGATTGGTACATATGCAAACACCAACTTAATGTTTGGTCATATACTTTGTCTAAATGACTAAGCATATGATCTGAGAATGTTTGAAAAGCTGATTTTTGTGTGCTGTCAAGCACACCAAACTTAGAAGCCTGGCATGTGTTTCAAAATAGTGTATGCATCTGTCAAGTATGTCTAATAAAATTCAAAATCATGCTAAGATGATCATAATTTATTGAATTAAAAAATGAGCAAGAATCTTAAATCATGGGTTGCCTCCCATGGAGCGCTCTTTTATTGTCATTAGCTTGACATTGGGCCCCTGTTTTATGGTGGTTGATGACTGTAGTGTCTCAGCTTATCCCCCCTGACTGTGAGCTTCTTCTTTGTTCCTTGATTCAATTTCGGCATGATCTAGTGAGAGTATTTTGCTGACAGTATAGTAGTCATCAACTTGTTGGCTTGCTCCCAGTTGTTGATAGATCAACTGTACTTCATCACCCTTAGAGAACCCCTCTGTTGAAATCTTTTTATTCTTCCAACCCTTTTTGGTTTTGTTCTTGTTTTTCTTCCCTCTTTTTGTTGATCCTTTCTCCTTGCATGTGGGCTTCACTTTGGGACTTTTCTTCTTAGTGGCTAATATTTCAATTTCTTCTTGAATTTCTTTATCACTCTGCACAATCTCTTTCTCTTTTTGTCCTGCTGTGTTATCTATTTCTTGCTTTGGAAGGTAACTACTGATCGTCTTGCTAATTCCTTCCTTCCACTGTGAGCTTCTTTGTCAATTTCCATGCACTCCTTCGTTTCATCAATGAGCTATGTTTCCGGAAATACATTCAGGGTGACGCTTTCATCATGCATTCTGAGGGCCAACTCTCCTTTCTCTACGTCTATAATGGCCCTAGCAATGGCCAAGAATGGTTTTCCCAGTATGATGGAATCACCTTCATCTTCATCTGAATCTAAGACCACAAAATCAGCAGGGAATATGAATTTGTCTACCTTTACTAGAAGGTTCTCAATCACATCCCTGGGACATATCACTGACTTGTCCACCAATTCTAAAGACATCTGTATTGGTTTCACTTCTTCTATGCATAGCTTTTTCACTAGAAAGGAAGGTATCAGATTGATACTAGCCCCTAAGTCACACATTGCCTTGTTGATGGTCATACTGCCAATGGCACAAGGTAAAAAGAAACTTCCAGGATCTTCAAGTTTAGGAGGGAGTCCCTTCTGGATTAATGCTCTGCATTCTTCAGTGAGCAGTATAGTTTCATTTTCTTGCCAGTTTCTCTTCTTGTTAATAAGCTCCTTAAAAAACTTGGCATACAGGGGGATTTGCTCAAGTGCATCAGCTAAAGGTATGTTGATCTCCAGTTTCTTGAAGATTTCAAGAAATTTTGGAAAGTGTTGGTCCTTAGTCTCCTTGTTGAACCTCTGAGGATATGGCAATGGAGGTGTGAAGTTAATTCCCTGCCTGTGGTCCTTAGTTGGCTCTTCAATTGCTTTCTTCCCTTTTCTTGAATTTTGTGGCTGCTTATCCTTTTCCTTGAGCTCCTCTGGAACATACTTGCTTGCTGTCACATCCTCATCATTGGCTTCCCCTTTTTCGACCTGTTTCTCATCATTTTCCTTTGGCTTCTTAGTTGCTTCTTTATTTTTCACCAAGATTTTTCCACTCCTTAGTTGTACAGCTTTGCATTCCTCCTTTGGATTAGGAATGGTGTCACTTGGGAGTGAGCTCAAAGGTCTCTCAATAGCAATTTGCTTGGAAAGCTGTCTGATCTGTCTCTCCATATTCTTCATGGAGGCTTCCTGGTTCCTTGTTGTCATCTCTTGGTGCTTCATCATTTTATCCATTAAGAGCTCCAAGTTGGTGATCCTTTGAGAGTCTTGTGAGATTGGTTGGTTGTGGGGTGTTGATGGTTGAGGGTAAGTGTTTTGGTTAGTGGCTTAGTTATTGGATGGATGATGGTTAGAGTTGGGGTAAGTGTTTTGTGATTTTCTGTATGTGTTTTGGTTGTTGGTTTGCTGGTTGTTGTGGTTAGTATTTTTCCAACTATTTTGGTTTGAGTTCCTTTGCCATGGTTGTTGAGGTTGATTGTGATTGTCTCCCCATCTGAGGTTGGGATAGTTCTTCCATGAAGGGTTGTAAGTGTCACCATAAACCTCATTTGTCCCAGAATTTTGATTGTGCATATACTGGATTTGTTCTTGCTGTTGATCCTCTTGAGTTTCTTCATTTGCTCCCCATGTGGATGATGGTTGGCTTGTGTTGACTGCTGTAACTTGGAGGCTATCAATCTTTTTGGCCATTTGCTCAAATTGTTGTTGAATTTGCTGCTGCATCATTTTATTTTGAGCTAAGATTGAGTCCACTCCTTCCAACTCCATCACTCCTTTCCTCTGTGATGCTTGGCGTTGCCTTTGGTGAGCAAAGAAATATTAGTTGTTAGCTACCATGTCAATGAGATTTTGGGCCTCCTCTGCAGTTTTCATGAGTTGTACAGAGCCTCCTGCTGAATGATCCAAAGCCTCTTGAGATTTCAATGTCAAACCTTCATAAAAATTCTGTAATCTGTCCCACTCATTGAACATTTCAGGAGGAAATTTCCTTATTAGAGCCTTGTATCGTTCCCATGCCTCATACAAAGGTTCAGCATCCATTTGTGTGAATGTTTGTACTTCAGTCTTCAATCTAATAACCCTTTGAGGTGGGTAAAACTTGGCAAGGAACTTGCTCACTAGATCATCCCAATTGTTGATGCTGTCTCTTGGAAAGGATTCCAACCATTGAGTAGCTTTGTCTCTGAGAGAAAATGAAAATAACAACAGCTTGTAGATGTTAGGATGCAGACCATTGGTTTTGACAGTATCACAAATCCTCAGAAAGGTGGATAAGTGTTGGTTTGGGTCTTCCAGTGGTCCTCCTCCATAGGAACAATTGTTTTGAACCAAGGTGATGAGTTGTGGATTTAGTTCGAAGTTATTTGCATTAACATTTGGGGTAAGAATGCTACTCCCACAATGTCTAGGATTTGCAAATGTGTAGGAAGCCAAAACTCTTCTCTGTGGTAGATTATTGTTGTTATTGGCTGCTCCTCCTGGTGGATTTGTTGGGTTTGTTGAGTGTTCCTCCATATCTTGGAATTCTTCTTCTGAATCCTCTTCTCCAACAATGTTTTTCCCTCTTTCGGCTCTCTTAATCTCCTGAAGGTTCTTTCGTCATGTTCACAAAAGGTGGGTATAGCTCCCCTTGTCCCTGACATGCAAACCAAGCATAAAAATCACATAAAACCAGAAAGACAATAACACTTCAATCCATTGCTATAGTGAAATTTTAGTTAGCTTAAGCAAAAATTCAAACAGTTAGTGTGTTAGCTAAAAAATTAAAGAAGCAGAAAAGAAAAAGTGCTTGATCTAGATCTCCACTTCACTTAATCATTGTCAATCTAATCAATCCCCGGCAACGACGTCAAAAACTTGATGGGTGTTTTTGTGGAAAAACGAATTTCCAAACACACAAATACTAACCGGCAAGTGTACCGGGTCGCATCAAGTAATAATAACTCACATGAGTGAGGTCGATCCCACAGGAATTGAAGGATTGAGCAATTTTAGTTTAGTGGTTGATTTAGTCAAGCGAATCAAGTATTGGTTTGAGAGATTTGTAATGGACAGAAACTAAATTGCTTGAAATGTAAAGGGAGGGGGAAGAATTGCAGTAAATTAAAGAAAACAAGAAGTAAAAGGAATGAATCTTAAAGAACAAGTAATTTAAATTGCAGAAGCTTAGATTGCAAGAAATATAAATGACTGAATCTTAAAGTGCAAGAAATGTAAATTGCTGGAATTATAAGAGGAATTGGGAGCTGGGATTGCAGAAATTAAACAAGCAGAAATATACTGACAATTAAAGAAGCAAAATATGAATTAAAGTGGAGTAGATCTCAAACAGAAAAGTAAAAATGCTTAAAGAATTAAAATAGAAAGTGAATGTAGCTCAATTGCAGAAATTAAAAGGGAAATTAAAGATCTCAGGAGTGGAAGAGACTAGAAAACAAGTCTAGATCTCAAATCCTTCCTTGATCCAACAAGAACAATTGCAAAAGAAATGGAAAAGTAAGTTGCAGAAGAAGTAGAAGAGTGAAAGCAGTAAACAGAATTTGAAATGTAAATCAAAATTTCTAAAATTTTGCAGAAAGATTAACAAGAGATTTCAAGGTGAGATTGAAACAGAATTTCTTCAATTCTTCACCCAAGATCCAAGATAAGAAGTAAAGAATGCTCAAGCAAGAACAATGAAGAAGAGAGATCAAATCTATTCCCAAATTCTCCAAGATCCAAATTTAAAGTAAAAACTCTAAAAATTCTAAAATGAAAATTCTCAAAGAAGCAAAAAGGTAAAAAAGTCCTTCTCTAAATTAAACTAGCTTCTATTTATACACTTTCCTATTCTTGGATTTAAGAATTTGGGTGGACTTTTTAATTTGGTGAAGATTTGAATTTAATTTGAATTTTGGTCCATGATTTAGCCTAAGAGTGTTACTCCCAGGAGGATGCTCTGCTCTTGTGGGGAGCGGAGCATTGAGGCTTGTGCTGGATCCCTTTGTTGCGTGCCAAGGCTTTGGGGCAATCAGGATAGCGCTCCTCTCTTGTGGGGAGCGGAGCATTGTGGCTTGTGTGTGTCTTGTGCGCTCCAAGTCTCCTGGCCATGTCAAGTTGTGCGTGTTGCACCAAGGAGTAGCGCTCTGCTCTTGTGGAGAGCGTAGCTATCCCTTTGCTTTGGAGAAGTCCCAAGTTCGAGACTTTGGGGATAGCTTTTTGGTGCAAATTTCCTTGGTTTCTTGTAGCGCCTTGCTCCTTGCTTCCTTAAGGTGCTGTGTTCGATCCTTGGAGGTGGCATTTTGGCCAAGTGTGGCTCATTTTCCCTTGTGAGTAGCGCTCCCCACTCCCCCTTGCTCATGGGTTCGATCCTTGGAGTAAGCATTGGCAAACTATTTCCTTGGATTTATTCTTGAGTGAAGCCCGATAATGCTCTCAAGGGGAGCGGAGCATCATTCTTCTTTCCTTTGTTTCTTGGTTCAAAAGTGTGCTCTGCTCTCAAGGGGAGCGTAGCATCATGTCTTGCTTTCTTGGCTCATAGTTTGTGCTTCCTTGAGAGAGTGCTCCGCTCCTGAAGAGAGCTCTATGCCTATGCCATGCTTTATTGTTTTCTTTACCACACTCTTCTCCTCCTTGGGTCATGCTTCTTAGGCCACGCTTTCTTATTTTCTTCTTTTCTTCACCTACAAGTAATCAAAACAACCAATCAAAGTATCACCAAATTCACAAGATTTATAAATCAATAAAAATCAATTAAATTTAGCTTGAACCTCATGATTTAGTATCAATTAAATGGTGGTTGATTGATTCAAGGAAACCATGCATTTCTATTCCAAATTACTTACTTACAATGCAAGAAAGTGCATAAAACTTAATAAAAATAAAGAAAAAGACTAGTAAAACTAGGCTAAGATGACTTGTCATCACCTGACTGTAGTGTAATGGCGTTGAGGCCGCCCTTTGCGTTTGGAAGGGGTTGGGATGGAAGGTTAGAAGAGTTTGAGGGTTGGTTGGTGTTGTTGGAGGAGGATAAGGCCAACTTTGAAATCATCTCGGTGATATTGCCCAATTGAGCACTCATGGCATTAAATTGAGCCTTGTTGTTCTCTTCATGTTTTTCCACAATAGCTCTAAGTTCACAACTTAGTTGGTAGAAGAGGAGGGGGATTGGTTGGATTGTTGTCTTTAATGTGGTGCTTGGTATTTGGTGTAGTTGTTTTGGTTTTGGTGGGATGCTTGGTTGTGGTGATTTTAGTTAGCTTGACGGTTGTTGTTGTTGTTATGGTGGTATTGGGATGAAGATTGGTGGTTGTTGTTGTAGTGAGAAAAAGAGTTATTCCGTCTTTGCTTTTGATTGCTCCCTTGTGCATTGTCCCTCCACCCTTGATTGGAGTTATTACCATGCGAGTAGTTGTTTTGGCCTTGAGAGGGATAGGGTGGACGATTATTATAATTCACATTGGCTACGGCAAGGGTGTAATCCTCTTGAATTTGGTGGCATTGATCGGAGTAATGTGTGGTGCTAGAGTACAAACCATAAATTCTAGGAGGACCTTCAAGTTGGAGAACTTAGGGTGGGGCTTGGATGGCTTGGATGGAATAGAATGCCTTTTGTTCCTTGTGCATCTCCGTAAGGATAGAAGTCATATACCCAAGCACCTTGGTTAAGCTTGTTTCAGAAGGAGGTGCTTCTACCACACCCTTGAGGGGATTGCTTCTTACTCTTACATGTTGTGTAGCCTCGACAACATCATTTATCAAGCTCCAAGCTTCTCCCACCGTCTTGTTTTTGGAAAGGGAACCACCACTAGCGGCGGCGAGCAATCTTCTATCTTCCGCGCAAAGACCTCTGGTGAAATAACTAATGAGCAAGTGAGTGTCTAATCCATGGTGTGGACAAGATTCCAATAGCCTCTTGAATCTAGTCCAATACTCATACAAACTCTCATGGTCCTTTTGTATTATACCCGAGATTTCTTTCTGGATGTAGTCGGTCTTCTCTGGCGGAAAGAACTTGTCTAGAAACTCTCTCCTCAAGAAATCCCAATTGGTCACAATCTCATCCGGTTGGAAATAGAACCACGTTTTTGCTTGTCCCTCAAGAGAGAAGGGGAAGGCAAAAACCATAATAGCAACCTCATCGGCCCCATGCCTTCGGGCCGTAGAACAAGCAACTTGAAAATATCTTAGATGGCGGATGGGGTCTTGACCCGAAATCTCATGATACTGGGGGAGTAGATTTATCAAGCTATTCTTCAACTCAAAGTTTGGATAAAGATTGGGATACCTTTCTTGCAAAGGTTGAAGTATAATATCTGGAGCCCCTTGTTCATGCAAGGTGATTCAGCGCGGCTCCGCCATGTATTGTTCACCTGTAGGATGCAAAGATGTATTAGTGGTGCCAACAGAAGAATCGGAAGTAGCGGACTCCAAGTCGCTCTCGGTTCCGTTTAGTGATTCGGTATGCTCCTCAAGAGAGGCCGAAGTACTAGCCGTATAGTCCAAACGCCGTCTAGCTTGCCGAGTGTGTAACAAAGTTCTTTCAATCTCAAGATCAAGCTCGGCTAAGCTAGAGTTCGGTTGAGACCGAGTCAACAAACTTAGGAGTCATAGCACATATATAAAAGAAATCTTAACTACAAACTAAGTATTGAAAGCAAGTAAACTATCTACATTATTCACATATTCACATAACCAATGTCAAGGTATACGTTGCAACCATTCCCTGGCAACGGCGCCAAAAATTTGATAAGTGGACTATCGTCGGTAAAGAATTTCACAAAATATTCACATTGCAAGTATAGCTCTCAACCGACAAGTAATCCTCAAATCAAATTTTAAAGATTGGTTGTCACAAAGTTCAACCCCAATAAAAGTAAACCGAAGTATTCAAACCTCGGGTCGTCTCACAAGGAATGGGCAAACATGTGCATCAACATTGGTTAGAATTCCGGGGTTGGGAGTCATGATCAAGAAATTAAACTACTAGACTTAACATGCAAGAAATCTTAAAGTGCAAGAAACTAAATCAAGTAACTAAGGAAAGGTATGAGCAATTTCAAACTAACAAAAGAACATCTAATATAATTCTATTCTAGAACTAAGTAATTGACTATAACTAGAATTAAGCAATTGAAATTTTTGGGTTTCAAATATGAATAATAAAAGGGACTCTTGGCTAGGCATAGGAATTGGGGTCACCATCCTTGTCTAATAACCATATCTTGACAATTATGAGGAACCAAACTCACTAAGTCTACCTCCAAGAGCTTTAAGTACGTAATATCTACTCCTAAGCTTGAGGTACGTCAAGTGGCTTGATCAATTTCAACTCATAAGTCCCAATCCAACTACCAATTAACTTAGTAGTAGATTAGTGTCAATGGGTATCAACTTGACCACTAGGATTCTCAAATCACCAAATCAATTATATCTAATGACTCAAGTTTACCCAATTCCCTTAGCCTAGGCCAAGAGTAAGGAAAACTACTCCATAATCAAAAGAAACATTTCATCAAGCACATAACATGCATTAACAAAAGACATAATCAAATTGTAATTAAATTAGAAATTAAAGATACCCACCAAAAATTAACAATGGAAAGCCACTCAAACAACACTATTAGTCATGGAAAACATAAATGTATCATTAGAAATTCAAGATCCACAAAATTCATAAATGAATAGAAAATGGTGAATAACAAGAAAACATAAATCTAATACAAGATCTCAACAAGACTATACTAGAGAATTCAAATTAAGTAATCAAAACTAGAAATCAACAAAACCCAATTCAGAATTCAACAAGGGAAGATAAAATCAAACTAGATCTAGAGAGGAATAAGGGTTTCTCTCTCTAGAAGAACAAGAACTAAAAACTAGCCAAAACTATGTCTAAGTGTGTAATGAATGATCCCCCCCCCCCTTTTCCCTTAGAGTTCCTGGGTCTTTTCCATGCAGAATCTAGCTAAATTTGGGCATGCAGAGCCCCAGAAATCGCCAGCCACGATTTCATTAATGAGGTCACGTGATGCTCTTACGCGTACGCGTTGCCTGAGTTTTGCGAATCACGTGTAAGCGTGAAGCATGTGTACGTGTCGATGGAGAATTCGCCAATCCACGCAGATGCGTCACTCTCGCGCGCCATGCCTAGCTCCTTGCACCCACGCGTGCGCGTCGCAGCCGATTCTCTAAAGCCCAATTCTTCATGTTTTTTCCACTTGTGCATGCTTCCTTTCTCTCCCCTACAAACTCTGAAATCACTCAACAAACATATCATGGAATTTTTAAGGCAAAAGAAGCATATTTTCCATCATGAAGCAGAATTAGGAAGAGAACACAAAACCATGCAATTTCTATGAATAAGTGTGGAAAATATTGATAAAACTCCCCAAATTCTACACAATATAAACCATAAAATTAGGGTTTATCAAACCTCCCCACACTTAAACCAAGCATGTCCTCATGCTAAAAATAAAAAGACCAAAGGCCATGGGAGAAAAAGGTTAACGAAGTGCAAATTACCTAAATGAATGCATGCAACTAATGTAAATGTATCTATCTACTTGGTCAAGGGTGAATCTATCCTCCAAGAACACATATGAGCATATAGGGCTAAAGTGACATGTAGTCCGTGAATTCTACCAATTCGAACATCAAAATGAAGTTCATGTAGCTTGCGAGACGAACGCTTGTGAAATCCAGGAACAAGGAGTTGAGCATCGAACCCTCACCGAAAGTGTATCCGCTCTATTCGCTCAAGTGTATAGGGTTTGTCACTCAATCCTCCCCTAATCATGCTTTCTAAGATTTGTCTTTCATCTAACAATCAACAATTACTCAATGCATGCGTACAAGTATCATGAGGTCTTGTTCATAGGTTGTAATGGGGTTAGGGTAAGGGTAAGAATACATGTATGGTCAAGTGAGCTTATGCATCTTTGATTAGGCTAGGCTCTCACCTAACACATACAACAACCTATGCAATTCTAATACACAACCCAACTACCCATTTATTCACTTTCCACATGCTCATGCATTTCTCTTTAATTCTCATTCCATATGCATTGGTTATGGGGCAACTTGTCCCCTTTTTTTATTATTGCTTTTTTTTCTATATTTTTGTTTCTTTTATTTTTCTATTTCTTTTTCTTTACATTTCTTTTCCTTCATTCCCCTATTTTTTTATTTATTTATTTTTTTCTTGTCCCCTTTGTGGGGTTTCATGTACAAAAGTGCCAATGCATATGGTTCAATCATTCAATACATGAGTATGTTCCCCATCCCCAAAATTTTCAATTACAAATACAAAGACATACCCTTACATCTACCCAAGTTCCCAAGTATACCCTCCCAATTGAATGACACACACCCTCACTTGCCTAAGCTAATCAAGGATCCAAATCCAGGGACGTTCATTGTTTTTCACTTAGGGGTGTTGATGTGCTCAATTAAGAATCAAAAGGGTTTATCATGGGTTCAAAATTAGTTAGCAATGGTAGATAAAAGGGTTAAGGATATTTGAGAAAAGTGACTATTAAAATGTTGGCCTCAATCATGTAAATGCATTCATACATAAAATAATGGATATATAGAATCAGACAAAGCAAGGATTGCAATCATAGAAAGAGAATAATGCACACAAGAATAGGAATAAGTAGTTAGAAGATGTAACCACACAATAAGGCTCAAAACTCACATGCTTGTATTCTTAGCTCAAAAACCATGTTCCAAAATACATTCTTCAAGCAAGTTTATCGCAAAAAATTTTTTTAAATTGGTAGGGTGCCCTGAAAACACAGTTTCTTGGAAAAGAGGTCATCACCCTAACCAAGTAGTCCTAACAAGAAAAACTAACTAAACATGCAAGGTGTCCTAATTAACAAAACAAAAGAGAATTAAAGTCCATAGATGTTGAAAAGAGGAGATTATTACCCATGGAGATCGGTCGAACGACCTCCCCACACTTAAGAATTAGCACAGTCCTCCGTGCTACTAGCAAGGTGTAAGGGGTAGTCAGGTTTGAAACTTTCACTATCCAGTTCGTGAATGCTCTCTTCACTTAAGTACGAGGTGGATGTGAAGATCTCCGGTTCCTCTATAGATGGGGTCACAAAACTCAAAAGCTTCTTTATATAAGCAAACCGGCGTTGGTTCCGCCGTTCATATCTATCCATCTTCTTATGGAGATCCTCAAACTGTTGGTGGGAAGATCCTTGTGGTGTAGAAGAAGTAGTAGGGATATCCGAGGGGATAGCTATATCAAGGTTTTCGAGTTCCGCCGGAGGCTTGAGATATTTTTCGGTCGAGACGACGTCGCCCTCTATCGGAATCATTGCTTTTCGATCCTTAGTCTCTCGGGGAACACCAGCAGTAGCAACTAACTCTGTCACCAGGGAGTGGAAAGGTAGGTTACCCTTGGCATGAACACGACCCATGGCTTGGTGGATGAGGCAAGCAATGTTGACCGGCTGCTCCGTGAGTATGCACCAAACTAGCAAGGCTAGGTCTGCGGTGATCAACGTCTCATGAGTGCTGGAAAACACGTAATGAGACAAGATCTGGGTCCATGCTCGAGCCTCGATGGTGAGAAAGCGCGCAAGAATTCCCTTAGGTTGGGGCCTTAGTCTCCCTCCGGTCCAGAATGTGTCTGGTTCGACAATGACTCGGCGGATAGCATCCCAATCAAAAATAAAATCAAAGTCATCACGCTGGCAGAGGACCTCTTGGTAACCATCTACCTCATCTGCCATGGGTAAGACTCTAAGTACTTCTTGAATAGCTTTCTCCAAAACCGGGACTTGCTTCCGGCGCACAAAAACAGTCTGAAGAGAATGGGAGTGGTAATTGGTGTAGAACTCCACCACCCACGAGAGGTTAGCTTCTTGTGGTCTTCGCATGACAAATCCCCATCCTCGCCGCTCAATGCGAGGTATGACAAACTGAACTATATGACCTGGAGGGGTAAGAAGAAGTTTAGAATGATAATTCCATGTAATCATGATGGGGAACATGAGCTCACAATAGCGGTTGGAAAACCTAGTGGGGTCCCTCACAGGGTTGTCCTTCTCTTGGTCATCAATATTAATGATGCTTCGTGCCTTATTGGGGAGAGGCTTAGCCTTGGGCGCATGGTGCACCTTGGCGGTGGATCTTTGAGGTACCTTTTTGGTAGGTGGCTTCTTCGGTGCCTTTTCCTTGTCCTTTTTTATGGCCATCTGAAAAAGAAGAGGAAAAGAGACGACATTAAACTCAAAGAGACTACACTTGAAGTTTAACATGCAAGTGAGATAAATTCCGCAAAAGAGTAGGGGTCTTGAAGACATGACAGCTGCAACATGCAAGCAAGGCAATGATTGAAACATGGGACAATGCACTAGCATGGGATGCAAGAGTGAGATAAGCATACAAGTAAAAGGCATGAGAGGAATAGGCTCAAGCATCCATAACAACACAGAGTAGCATATGTAAGAAGCGATCAAGCACAAGAAAGTCACACACACCCAATCCAACCCCCATGACAATGAGGCATTCACATGAAGGAAGGTGGAATTAGAGAAAGTGGAACTAATAGTTATGCAATATGCCACAAGGAAGCAAGTCACGAATAATGAGCATGTGAATGGAAAATATGAGGAACAATCGGCTCAACACACATAAAGATGGGCAAGTGTAATGAGAAAGGGCACCAAGGTAAAAGCATAGTGTCAAATTTAAAACAAGGACTCATTGGTGCCTTTCATCAAACACTTGGTGTGCAACCCTCACACAAAAAGCAAGTGGAGGAAAGTGAGCAATGTAGCACCCCCAAAATACAATACCAATCATCCACCAACACCACATATCACAAAGAAGTCAAAACATATCAAAATAACCCATCAAAGCAAAAGATAAGTTCAATCTCAACGCCCATGGAAAATGGAAAAAAAAGCAAGTAAACAAGAATGCATTGATAAAAATGTAACTAAGAAAAAATGGAAAAGAAAATAGTGGAATGCTACTAAGGAAAGAAGAATGCAAAAAAAGGAGAAAAGAAGAATTAGTAGAAAACCTTGAATAGAGGGAAAGGGCAAGGTGTAGTGAAGTGGAGATAGGAGAAAAGAAATGGAAGAAAGAGAGGAGAGAGAATGTGGGGCCCACCAGAGGTGGTGGTCGACGGTTGGTGGCACCGCCGGTGACGGTGGTGGAGGGAAGTGGTGAAGAGGAAAGGAAGAAGAAAGGAGGAAGAGAGGAAGAAGAGAGTGGAAGAGGGAAAACTATGACGCGTGCGCACCCCATGCGCGTATGCATGGATAGGTCGTGAAAAGAAGAGGGGCGCGTGAGCGCCACCCACGCCTACCCAGGGGTTGGTAGACAGGTAAGGAGACAACTGTGCGTTTTGCGCAGTGCTCGCGCGCTGCTTGCGCAACTCTCGGGTGTCATGTACTAGGGGTGGCATGTAAGGTAGCCGACGCGTACGTGCCATATGAGCGTACGCGTGGGTGGGCAAGAAGGCAAGACGACACGTGAGCGTGCCTCACGCATACGCGTGGGTAGGCATTCGCGCGTTTCGCGCAATGGTCGCGCGCTGCTCGCGCAACTCTCGGGAAAATGTACCAAGAGTTACAAAAACGCAAGCGACGCACACGCGTCCTGCACGCTTAAGTGTGGACCCCCCCCCCTTTTTTAACATAGAGAAAGGTATTTTTAATACATTCCTGGCAGGTATTCAAGCTAGATAGTCAAGAAAACACTCACAAATTCATGTGCTACTCAAAATAAAGCATTTTCGCTAACCTAATCAATTTATCCATACCAAGATTAATGAAATCTACATGAATATCATAACAATTCAACAAAATCAACAAAAGCTAGCATACCTAAGCAAACTCAACAACACCAAGAAATTGCAAAATTCATAAGAATCTAAAGCTAGGAGCAAGAAAGTATACATAAGGAAGATCTTACCATGGTGGGGTGATGAGCGGATAATTTATACGCTTTTTGACATTGTTTTTAGTATGTTTTTAGTAGGATCTAGTTACTTTTAGGGATGTTTTCATTAGTTTTTATGTTAAATTCACATTTCTGGACTTTACTATGAGTTTGTGTGTTTTTCTGTGATTTCAGGTATTTTCTGACTGAAATTGAGGGACTTGAGCAAAAATCAGATTCAGAGGTTGAAGAAGGACTGCTGATGCTGTTGGATTCTGACCTCCCTGCACTCAAAGTGGATTTTCTGGAGCTACAGAACTCGAAATTGCGCGATTCCAATTTCGTTGGAAAGTAGACATCCAGGGCTTTCCAGCAATATATAATAGTCCATACTTTGACCAAGAATAGATGACGTAAACTGGCGTTCAACGCCAGTTTTCTGCCCAAATCTGGCGTCCAGCGCCAGAAAAGGAGCCAAAACCAGAGCTGAACGCCCAAACTGGCACAAAAGCTGGCGTTCAACTCCAAGAAAGACCTCTACACGTGCAACACTCAAGCTCAGCCCAAACACACACCAAGTGGGCCCCGAAAGTGGATTTATGCATCAATTACTTACTCATGTAAACCCTAGTAGCTAGTTTATTATAAATAGGACCTTTTACTATTGTATTAGAGGTCTTTTGGACCATCTTTGATCTTTGGTCTCAGTTCTAATCCATTGTTCATCTTTGGATTATCTTATGATCTATTGATCACGTTTTGGGGCTGGCCTCTCGGCCATGCCTGGACCTTTCACTTATGTATTTTCAAACGGTAGAGTTTCTACACTCTATAGATTAAGGTGTGGAGCTCTGCTGTTCCTCAAAGATTAATGCAAAGTACTACTGTTTTCTATTCAATTCATCTTATTTCGCATCTAAGATATTCATTCGTACTTCAACCTGAATGTGATGAACGTGACAATCATCATCATTCCCTATGAACGCGTGCCTGACAACCACTCCCGTTCTACATTAGATTGAATGAGTATCTCTTAGATCTCTTAATCGGAATCTTCGTGGTGTAAGCTAGAATGATGGCGGCATTCAAGAGAATCCGAAAAGTCTAAACCTTGTCTGTGGTATTCCGAATAGGATTCAATGATTGAATGACTGTGACGAGCTTCAAACTCGCGATTGATGGGCGTTAGTGACAGACGCAAAAGGAGGGTGAATCCTATTCCAGCATTATCGAGAACCGACAGATGAATAGCCGTGCCGTGACAGGGTGCGTTGATCATTTTCACTGAGAAGAGGGGATGTAGCCATTGACAACGGTGATGCCCTTGCATAAAGCCAGCCATGGAAAGGAGTAAGACTGATTGGATGAAGATAGCAGGAAAGCAGAGGTTCAGAGGAACGAAAAGCATCTCCATTCGCTTATCTGAAATTCTCACCAATGATTTACATAAGTACCTCTATCCCTATTCTATTATTTATTTTCGAAAACCCATTACTGTTTGATATCCGCCTGACTGAGATTTGCAAGGTGACCATAGCTTGCTTCATACCAACAATCTCCGTGGGATTCGACCCTTACTCACGTAAGGTATTACTTGGACGACCCAGTGCACTTGCTGGTTAGTTACACGGAGTTGTGAACCATGGTTTTGGCATCATGTTTTTGGCGCCATTACCAGGGAAAGAAAGAGCAATGAACTTTACATAATTAAAGTGTAATCACGATTCCGCGTACCAAGTTTTTGGCGCCGTTGCCGGGGATTGTTTGAGTTTTCGGCAAGCTTTTGGTCCGGTAACATCAGTGTCAAGTTTGATCCGGCAACAACACCAAGTTTTTGGCGCCGTTGCCGGGGATTGTTTGAGTTTGGACAACTGACGGTTCATCTTGTTGCTCAGATTAGGTAATTTTCTTTTTGTTTTCTTTTCAAAAAATTTTTCAAAAATATTTCAAAATTTTCTCCTTTGTTTTCGAAAAAAATAATATAAAAATGTTTTCAAAAATTTTATTCAAATTTTTTAAAGAATGAATTCTAGTGTTTCTTGAAGCATGTGAAGTCTGGCTGGCTGTAAAGCCATGTCTAAATTTATTTGGACTGAGGCAACAATTTTTTATCAAGAGCAAGCTAGTTGTTGCTAATCCACCTGCTGCTGTTCCTGATTCACCTGCTGAAGCTTGGCTGGCCATTGGCCATGTCTAGTGTTTTGGACCGGAGCTTTCATTGAAAGCTTGGCTGGCTAGTGAGCCATGTCTAATTCCTGGACTGAAGCTTTAGACTAAGAATGCAAGATTCCTGGAATTCATGTTAAAAATTTTGGAATCCTTATTTTTTCTTTTTCATATAATTTTCGAAAAAAAATCCAAAAAAATTATAAAATCATAAAAATCAAAAACATTTTTTGTGTTTCTTGTTTGAGTCATGAGTCATGTCATAAGTTTGGTGTCATTTGCATGTGCATCTTGCATTTTTCAAAAATTTCATGCATTTATAGTGTTCTTCATGATCTTCAAGTTGTTCTTGGTAAGTCTTCTTGTTTGATCTTGATGATTTTTTGTTTTGTGTTGTATGGTGTTTTTCATATGCATTCTTGAATTCTTAGTGCGTAAGCATTAAAGAATTCTAAGTTTGGTGTCTTGCATGTTTTCTTTGCATTAAAAATTTTTCAAAATTGTGTCTATGATGTTCATCTTGACATTCAAAGTGTTCTTGGTGTTCATCTTGACATTCATAGCATTCTTGCATGCATTCATTGTTTTGATCCATAACTTTCATGCATTGCATCATTTTTCCTGTTTTCCTCTCTCATAATAAAAATTCAAAAAACAAAAAAATATCTTTCCCTTTTTTCTCTCATCAAATTCGAAAATTTGGATTGACTTTTTCAAAAAATTTTAAAATCAAATTGTTTCTCATGAGTCAAATCAAATTTTCAATTTGAAAATCTTATCTTTTTCAAAATCTTTTTCAAAAATCAAATCTTTTTCAAAATTCTTAGTTATTTTCGAAAATTCCAAAAATATTTTTCAAAAATCTTTTTCTTATTTTTATACCAAATTTTCGAAAATAACAATAACAATTAATGTTTTGATTCAAAAATTTCAAGTTTGTTACTTGCATGTTAAGAAAGATTCAAACTTTGAGTTCTAGAATCATATCTTGTGATTTCTTATGAATCAAGTCATTAATTGTGATTTTAAAAATCAAATTTTTTTCAAAAACTAATTTCTAAAATATCTTCTTATCTTACCTTTTTCAAAAAGTTGGTTTCAAAATATCTTTTCTAACCTCCTAACTTCTTTTCTTTTCAAAATTTGTTTCAACTAACTAACTAACTTTTTGTTTGTTTCTTAACTTTTTCAAAACTACCTAACTAACTCTCTCTCTCTAATTTTCGAAAATATCTTCCCTCTTTTTCAAAAATTTCTTTTTAATTAACTAATTATTCTTATTTTTATTTTTGATTTTAAAAATTTTCAAAAAATACTAACATTTTTCAAAAACCATTTTCGAAAATCACTAACTCTTTTTCAAAAATACTTTTCGAAAATTCTCCCTCTCTCATCTTATTCTATTTATTTATTCATCTACTAACATCTCATCTCACATCTCTACCCTCCTCACAGTTGTGTTTCTTCCATTCCATTACATTCTTTATCTCCCTCTTTTCTTTCACTCACAAAGGAATCCCTATACTATGGTATAAAAGATTTCTATTATTATTATTTTTCTATGCCCTCTTCTTTGTCATATGAGCAGGAGCAAGGATAAGAACATTCTTGTGGAAGCAGATCCAGAACCTGAAAGGACTCCGAAAAGGAAACTAAGAGAAGGTAAAATACAACAATCCAGAGATAACCTTTCAGAAATTTTCGAACAGGAAGAGGAGATGGCAGCCGAAAATAATAATAATGTAAGAAAGATGCTTGGTGACTTTACTACACCTAATTCCAATTTACATGGAAGAAGCATCTCCATCCCTGCCATTGGAGCAAACAACTTTGAGCTGAAACCTCAATTAGTTTCTCTGATGCAGCAGAATTGCAAGTTTCATGGACTTCCATCTGAAGATCCTTTTCAGTTCTTAACTGAATTCTTGCAGATATGTGATACTGTTAAGACTAATGGAGTAGATCCTGAAGTCTACAGGCTCATGCTTTTCCCTTTTTGCTGTAAGAGACAGAGCTAGATTATGGTTGGATTCTCAACCCAAAGACAGCCTGAACTCTTGGGATAAGCTGGTCACGGCTTTCTTAGCCAAGTACTTTCCTCCTCAAAAGCTGAGCAAGCTTAGAGCTTATGTTCAAACCTTCAGACAGAAAGAAGGTGAATCCCTCTATGAAGCTTGGGAAAGATACAAATAGTTGACCAAAAAGTGTCCTTCTGACATGCTTTCAGAATGGACCATCCTGGATATACTCTATGATGGTTTATCTGAGCTATCAAAGATGTCACTGGACACTTCTGCAGGTGGATCCATTCACCTAAAGAAAACGCCTGCAGAAGCTCAAGAACTCATTGACATGGTTGCTAATAACCAGTTCATGTACACTTCTGAAAGGAATCCTGTGAACAATGGGACGCCTATGAAGAAGGGAGTTCTTGAAGTTGATACTCTGAATGCCATATTGGCTCAGAATAAAATATTGACTCAGAAAGTCAATATGATCTCTCAGAGTCTGCATGGAATGCAAGCTGCATCCAACAGTACTCAAGAGGCATCTTCTGAAGAAGAAGCTTATGATCCTGAAAACCCTGCAATAGCAGAGGTAAATTATTTAGGTGAACCTTATGAAAACACCTATAACTCATCATGGAAAAATCATCCAAATTTCTCATGGAAGGATCAAAAGCCTCAACAAGGCTTTAATAACGGTGGAAGAAACAGGTTTAGCAATAATAAACCTTTTCCATCATCCACTCAGCAACAGACAAAGAACTCTGAACAAAATACTTCCAATTTGGCAAACTTAGTCTCTGATCTGTCTAAGGCTACTGTAAGTTTCATGAATAAAATAAGATCTTCCATTAGAAATTTGGAAGCACAAGTGGGCCAGCTGAGTAAAAGGATCACTGAAATCCCTCCCAGCACTCTCCCAAGCAATACAGAAGAGAACCCAAAAGGAGAGTGCAAGGCCATTGACATAAGCACCATGGCCGAACCTACAAGGGGAGTGGAGGACGTGAATCCCAAGGAGGAAGACCTCCTGGGACGTCCAGTGATCAATAAGGAGCTTCCCTCTGAGGAACAAAAGGACTCTGAGGCTCATCTAGAGACCATAGAGATTCCATTGAACCTCCTTATGCCCTTCATGAGCTCTGATGAGTATTCCTCTTCTGAAGAGAATGAGGATGTTACTGAAGAGCAAACTGCCAAGTTTCTTGGTGCAATCATGAAGCTGAATGCCAAATTATTTGGCATTGATACTTGGGAAGTTGAACCTCCCTTGTTCATTAATGAACTAAGTGATCTGGATCAACTGACATTGCCTCAGAAGAGACAGGATCCTGGAAAGTTCATAATACCCTGTACCATAGGCACCATGATCTTTAAGGCTCTATGTGACCTTGGTTCAGGAATAAACCTCATGCCCCTCTCTGTAATAGAGAAACTGGGAATCTATGGGGTGCAAGCTGCTAAAATCTCATTAGAGATGGCAGACAGTTCAAGAAAACAGGCTTATGGACAAGTAGAGAACGTGTTAGTAAAGGTTGAAGGCCTTTACATCCCTGCTGATTTCATAGTCCTGGATACTGGAAAGGAAGAGGGTGAATCCATCATCCTAGGAAGACCTTTCCTGGCCACAGCAAGAGCTGTGATTGATGTTGACAGAGGTGAAATAGTCATTCAATGGAATGAGGATTCCCTTGTGTTTAAAACTCAAGGATCTCCCTCTGCAACCATGGAGAGGAAGCAGAAAAAGCTTCTCTCAAAGCAGAGTCAACCAGAGCCCCCATAGTCAAACTCTAAGTTTGGTGTTGGGAGGCCACAACCAAACTCTAAGTTTGGTGTTGAACTCCCATATCCAAACTCTAAGTTTGGTGTTGGAGAGTTTCAACAATGCTCTGAACATCTGTGAGGCTCCATGAGAGCCCATTGTCAAGCTATTGACATTAAAGAAGCGCTTGTTGGGAGGCAACCCAATTTTTATTTATCTAACTATATTTTTCGTAGTTATATGTCTTTGTAGGTTCATGATCATGTGGAGTCACAAAATAAATATAAAAATTGAAAACGGAATCAAAAACAGCAGAAGAAAAATCACACCCTAGAGGAGCATATGTCTGGCGTTCAGCGCCAGAACAGAGCATGGTTCTGGCGCTGAATGCCCAAAATGGGCAGCTTCTGGGCGCTGAACGCCAGAACAGGCATGGTTCTGGCGTTCAACGCTAGAAATGGCACACAAATGGGCGTTGAACGCCCAAAATGGCCACCAACCTGGTGCTGAACGCCCAGAGTTGGGTGCAAAGGCATTTTTACATGCCTAATGGGTGCAGGGATGTAAATCCTTGAACACCTCAGGATCTATGGACCCCGCAGGATCCACTCAGGATCTGTGGACCCCACAGGATCCACTCAGGATCTGTAGACCCCACAGGATCCCCACCTACCTCCACTCACTTCTTCTCACCACTCTCTTTCACACAACCCCATAAACACTCTTCCCCAAAAAACCCTTCACCAATCACCACAATCTCTCTCCCCCATCACCTCTTCACCACTCACATCCATCCACTCTTCCCCATAAACCCACCTCATAAACTCCACCTACCTTCAAAATTCAAAACCAATTTCCCACCCAAACCCACCCATATGGCCGAAACCTTTTCCCCCATCCCTTCCCTATATAAAGCCCTCCATTCTTCATCAAATTCACACAACACACCCCTCTACACCCTTCTTGGCCGAAACACTTCCCACCCCCTCTCCTCCATTTCTTCTTCTTCTTCATCTATTCATTCTTTTATTGCTCGAGGGCGAGCAAAACTTTAAGTTTGGTGTGGTAAAAGCATAAGCTTTTTGTTTTTCCATTACCATTGATGGCACCTAAGACCGGAGAATCCTCTAGAAAGGAGAAAGGGAAGACAAAAGCTTCCAAATCCGAGTCATGGGAGATGGAAAGGTTCATCTCCAAAGCCCATCAAGACCACTTATATGATGTTGTGGCCAAGAAGAAGGTGATCCCTGAGGTCCCTTTCAAACTCAAAAGAAATGAGTATCCAGAGATCCGACATGAAATTCAAAGAAGAGGTTGGGAAGTTCTAACAAATCCCATCCAATAAGTCGGCATCCTAATGGTTCAAGAGTTTTATGCCAATGCATGGATCACCAAGAACCATGATCAAAGTAAGAACCCTGATCCAAAGAACTATGTTACAATGGTTCGGGGGAAATACTTAGATTTTAGTCCGGAAAATGTGAGGTTGGCGTTCAACTTGCCAAACATGGAAGAGAACGCACGCCCCTACACAAGGAGAGTCAACTTTGATCAAAGGTTGGACCAAGTCCTTATGGACATATGTGTAGAAGGAGCTCAATGGAAGATTGACTCCAAAGGCAAGCCGGTTCAACTAAGAAGATTGGACCTCAAGCCTGTAGCTAGAGGATGGTTGGAGTTCATTCAATGCTCAATCATTCCCACTAGCAACCGGTCTGAAGTTACTATAGACCGGGCCATCATGATCCATAGCATCATGATTGGAGAAGAGGTGGAAGTTCATGAGATTATACCTCAAGAACTCTACAAGGTGGCTGACAAGTCCTCCACTATGGCAAGGTTAGCCTTTCCTCACCTCATCTGCCACCTATGCAATTCGGCTGGGATTGACATAGAGGGAGATATCCTCATTAAAGAGGACAAGCCCATCACTAAGAAGAAGATGGAGCAAGCAAGAGAGCCCATTCATGGAGCTCAAGAGGCGTATGAAGCTCATCACCATGAGATCCCGGAGATGCCTCAAATGCACTTTCATCCCCAAAACTATTGGGAGCAAATCAACACCTCCCTAGGAGAATTGAGTTCCAATATGGGACAACTAAGGGTGGAACATCAAGAGCACTCCATCATGCTTCATGAAATAAGAGAAGATCAAAAAGCAATGAGGGAGGAGCAACAAAGACAAGGAAGAGACATAGAAGAGCTCAAGGACATCATTGGTTCCTCAAGAAGGAAACGCCACCATCACTAAGGTGGATTCATTCCTTGTTCTTATTTCTTCTGTTTTTCGTTTTCTATATTATGTGCTTATCTATGTTTGTGTCTTCATTACATGATCATTAGTAGTTAGTAACTTTGTCTTAAAGTTATGAATGTCCTATGAATCCATCACCTCTCTTAAATGAAAAATGTTTTAATTCAAAAGAACAAGAAGTACATGAGTTTCAAATTTATCCTTGAACTTAGTTTAATTATATTGATGTGGTGACAATGCTTCTTGTTTTCTGAATGAATGCTTGAACAGTGCATATGTCTTTTGAAGTTGTTGTTTAAGAATGTTAAATATGTTGGCTCTTGAAAGAATGATGACTAGGAGACATGTTATTTGATAATTTGAAAAATCATAAAAATGATTCTTGAAGCAAGAAAAAGCAGCAAAGAACAAGGCTTGCAGAAAAAAAAATATAGGCGAAAAAAAAATAATAGAAAGAAAAAGAAAAAGCAAGCAGAAAAAGCCAAAGCTCTTAAAACCAAGAGGCAAGAGCAAAAAGCCAATAACCCTTAAAACCAAAAGGCAAGGGCAAATAAAAAGGATCCCAAGGCTTTGAGCATCAGTGGATAGGAGGGCCTAAAGGAATAAAATTCTGGTCTAAGCGGCTAAACCAAGCTGTCCCTAACCATGTGCTTGTGGCGTGAAGGTGTCAAGTGAAAACTTGAGACTGAGCGGTTAAAGTCAAGGTCCAAAGCAAAAAAAAGAGTGTGCTTAAGAACCCTGGACACCTCTAATTGGGGACTTTAGCAAAGCTGAGTCACAATCTGAAAAGGTTCACCCAATTATGTGTCTGTGGCATTTATGTATCCGGTGGTAATACTGGAAAACAAAGTGCTTAGGGCCACGGCCAAGACTCATAAAGAAGCTGTGTTCAAGAATCATCATACTGAACTAGGAGAATCAATAACACTATCTGAACTCTGAGTTCCTATAGATGCCAATCATTCTGAACCTCAATGGATAGAGTGAGATGCCAAAACTATTCAAGAGGCAAAAAGCTATAAGTCCCGCTCATTTGATTGGAGCTATATTTCATTGATAGTTTGGAATTTATAGTATGTTCTCTTCTTTTTATCCTATTTGATTTTCAGTTGCTTGGGGACAAGCAACAATTTAAGTTTGGTGTTGTGATGAGCGGATAATTTATACGCTTTTTGACATTGTTTTTAGTATGTTTTTAGTAGGATCTAGTTACTTTTAGGGATGTTTTCATTAGTTTTTATGTTAAATTCACATTTCTGGACTTTACTATGAGTTTGTGTGTTTTTTTGTGATTTCAGGTATTTTCTGACTGAAATTGAGGGACTTGAGCAAAAATCAGATTCAGAGGTTGAAGAAGGACTGCTGATGCTGTTGGATTCTGACCTCCCTGCACTCAAAGTGGATTTTCTGAAGCTACAGAACTGGAAATGGCGCGCTTCCAATTGCGTTAGAAAGTAGACATCCAGAGCTTTCCAGCAATGTATAATAGTCCATACTTTGGCCAAGAATAGACGACGTAAACTGGAGTTCAACACCAGTTTTCTGCCCAAATCTAGCGTCCAGCGCCAGAAAAGGAGCCAAAACCAGAGCTGAACGCCCAAACTGGCACAAAAGCTGGCGTTCAACTCCAAGAAAGACCTCTACACGTGCAACACTCAAGCTCAGCCCAAACACACACCAAGTGGGCCCCGGAAGTGGATTTATGCATCAATTACTTACTCATGTAAACCCTAGTAGCTAGTTTATTATAAATAGGACCTTTTACTATTGTATTCGAGGTCTTTTGGACCATCTTTGATCTTTGGTCTCAGTTTTAATCCGTTGTTCATCTTTGGATTATCTTATGATCTATTGATCACGTTTTGGGGCTAGCCTCTCGGCCATGCCTGGACCTTTCACTTATGTATTTTCAAACGGTAGAGTTTCTACACTCCATAGATTAAGGTGTGGAGCTCTACTGTTCCTCAAAGATTAATGCAAAGTACTACTGTTTTCTATTCAATTCATCTTATTTCGCTTCTAAGATATTCATTCGTACTTCAACCTGAATGTGATGAACGTGACAATCATCATCATTCCCTATGAACGCGTGCCTGACAACCACTCCCGTTCTACATTAGATTAAATGAGTATCTCTTAGATCTCTTAATCGGAATCTTCGTGGTGTAAGCTAGAATGATGGCGGCATTCAAGAGAATCTGGAAAGTCTAAACCTTGTCTGTGGTATTCCGAGTAGGATTCAATGATTGAATGACTGTGACGAGCTTCAAACTCGCGATTGCTGGGCGTTAGTGACAGACGCAAAAGGAGGGTGAATCCTATTCCAGCATGATCGAGAACCGACAGATGAATAGCCGTGCCGTGACAGGGTGCGTTGATCATTTTCACTGAGAGGAGGGGATGTAGCCACTGACAACGGTGATGCCCTTGCATAAAGCCAGCCATGGAAAGGAGTAAGAATGATTGGATGAAGATAGCAGGAAAGCAGAGGTTCAGAGGAACGAAAAGCATCTCCATTCGCTTATCTGAAATTCTCACCAATGATTTACATAAGTACCTCTATCCCTATTCTATTATTTATTTTCAAAAACCCATTACTGTTTGATATCCGCTTGACTGAGATTTGCAAGGTGACCATAGCTTGCTTCATACCAACAATCTCCGTGGGATTCGACCCTTACTCACGTAAGGTATTACTTGGACGACCCAGTGCACTTGCTGGTTAGTTACACGGAGTTGTGAACCATGGTTTTGGCATCATGTTTTTGGCGCCATTACCAGAGAAAGAAAGAACAATGAACTTTACATAATTAAAGTGTAATCACGATTCCGCGTACCATGGGGTGTCTCCCACCAAGCACTTTTCTTTAACGTCCTTAAGTTGGATGGTCATGCGCTTAAGCTTCCCCTCCTTTTGGTGCATCTGTAAGCAGGAACACCTCTAACTCCTTTGGCGACTTGTAGCCATGGTACTTCTTTACCCGGTGGCCATTCACCTTGAATGTTGTGCCACTTTGAGGGTGGAATAGTTCAACCGCACCATAGGGCTTTACCTCCTTCACCCTAAATAGACCATTTCACCTTGAACGAAGCTTTCCGGGCATGAATCTGAAACTTAGTTTGGTAAAGCTTTTACTTTTCAAAAGTAGCTTATAAAAGCTAACTTTTAAAAGATGGCTTTTTAAAAGTTGTAGCATTTATGTTTGGTAAATCAAATTAAAAATTGCTTTTAATAATCACAAGCAACAACAATTGCATTTGGTAAAATAGCTTTTAAAATTTAAAAATACTATAATAGACATAAATGCAAGCATTAAATTTGAAAATTAGTTAACATATGAGGTTATATTAGACTTTTAAATTTTGAAAAGCACAAGCCAACTTTGAAAAGCTCTATCTTAGGTGCTTTCAAAAGTACTCCGATCTTTTAAAAGCTGCAAGCACAAGCACATGATCTTTTTTATTTACCAAACAAAAAATGAGGAGCTTGAGCTTTTAAAAAGCACAAGCACCTCTTCGAAAAGCTTTACCAAACCAAGCCTGAGTCTTGAGTTGTATAAGAGAACGTCGTCACCTTTTTTGAAATCCTTTTTGCGGATATGATGATAATGGAATGCCTTAGTTTGCTCATTGTAAATCCTTGCATTCTCATAGGCCTTTAACCTAAGGCACTCAAGTTCCTTCAGTTGCAATTTTCTGGCTATACCCGCCTTGGTGAAATCCATGTTACACTGCTTAACTGCCCAATAGGCCTTATACTCAATCTCCACTGGAAGGTGGCATGCCTTACCATAGACAATTCGAAAGGGACTCATCCCCAACGGGGTCTTATAGGCCGTCCTATATGCCCATAGTGCATCTCCCAACCGAGAGCTCCAATCCTACCTTTGTGGATTCACCACTTTCTCCAAAATTTGCTTAATCTTCCGGTTGGACACCTCTGCTTGTCCATTGGTTTGGGGGTGATAAGCAGTTGCAACCTTGTGCAATATCCCATAGCGCTTGAGTAGTGCCTCTACTTTCCTGTTGCAAAAGTGAGAACCTTGGTCGCTCACGATTGCTCGTGGCAATCTATAGCGGCACACAATATTATTTCTAATGAAAGAAATCACGGCATTAGCGTCGTCAAGGCGGGTAGGTATCGCTTCCACCAATTTTGAGACATAGTCAACCGCCAACAAAATATATAGATACCCACTTGAGTTAGGAAATGGCCCCATAAAGTCTATGCCCCATACATCAAAGATTTCACAGAACAATAACATTGGTTGTTGAGGCATTTCATCCTTTTGGGATGTATTTCCCGACTTCTGACATTGGTGACACGACACACAGAATTGGTTAGCATCCTTGAATAAGGTTGGCCACCAGAATCCACAATCTAAAACCTTTTTAGCCGTCCGTTGTGTGCCAAAGTGGCCACCACACTCGGATGAATGGCAAGCTTCAAGAATGGGTTGGATTTCGGATGAATGGCAAGCTCCAACGTATGAGCCTAGGTTTCGACTCATTCTTTGTCAACAACTACTTTAAAGTTGCATGATCCATATATACCACTATTTTGGACCCTAGCAAATAAGATCTGAATTTATCTAATGTATGAAAAATAGCTAGGATCTCTTTCTCCGTAGTGGTATTGTTGGATTGTGCCGCATCCAATGTTTTTAAGGAATAAGCAATGATATAAGGGAGTTTACCATCGCGCTGTGCAAGCGCGGCACCTACGACATGATTTGATGCGTCACACATGATCTCGAACGGCTACGTCCAGTCAGGGTCCCTCACAATTGGTGCCATGGTAAGAGCTCTCCTCAACTTCTCAAATGCACCCGCACAAGCACTATCAAACTCAAAGTCCACGTCCTTTTGGAGTAGGTGCGACAATGGCAATGCGATCTTGCTAAAATTCTTGATAAAGCGCCTGTAGAATCCTGCATACCCCAAAAAGGAACGGACCTCCCTCACAGATGAGGGGTGAGGTAAACTGGTAATGACATCGACCTTGGCCGGGTCCACAGAAATTCCCTCATCAAAGATTACGTGTCCTAACACTATGCCTTGTCTCACCATGAAGTGACATTTTTTAAAATTTAGGACAAGGTTAGTGTCAACACACCTAGCTAAGACTTTGGCCAAGTTCTCTAAACAACTATCAAATAAAGTTCCATATACACTGAAGTCATCTAAAAATACTTCCAGACAACTCTCCATAAGATCGGAAAAGACATTGGTCATACACCGCTGAAAGGTGGCGGGTGCATTGCATAGCCCAAATGGCATCCTTTTGTAAGCAAAGGTGCCAAAGGGACAAGTAAATGTGGTCTTTTCCTGATCCTTAGGGGCAATGTAAATTTGGAAGTAACCAGTAAAACCATCAAGAAAGCAATAATGAGATTACCTGCAAGTCAGTCCAACATCTGGTCAATGAAAGGCAAAGGGTAGTGGTCTTTCTTGTTGTGGCGTTCAACTTCCTATAATCAATGCATACCCGCCAAGCATTTTGCACTCTTTGAGTAACCACTTCACCGTCATCCTTCTTAACCGCAGTGATTAATGATTTCTTTGGAACGACTTGGACCGGGCTCACCCATTCACTGTCAGAAATCGGATATATAATACCCGCATCAAGTAGCCTTGTGACCTCCTTTTTCACCACATCAAGGATAGTGGGGTTGAGCCTTCTTTGAGGTTGTCTAACCGGCCGAGCTACCTCTTGGAGAAAGATACGATGCATACACATGCGAGGGTCAATCCCCATAATGTCGGCCAAGCTCCAACCGATTGCTTTCTTGTGCTTCCTTAGGACCTCTAGGAGCTTCTCTTCTTCTTGTCTAGAAAGCTCACTAGCAATAATGACCGAAAACCTTTGGTTGTCCTCTAAGAATGCATACTTTAAATGAGATGGAAGAGGCTTCAATTCACTTTTTGCCTCAAGTTGAGGTTCCTTTTCATCAAGCTCATGGAGTTCATTCTCAACAACTTTCTCTTGTTCACCCTCATGGTCATCCGCTTCTTCAACAATGGGGTAGCACAACATGCTGTGATCCTCTCTTCGTACCTTCGCTACTACCTCATCGATTACATCACATCAGAGAACGGAATGCTCTTCGGGTGGGTGTCTCATGGCTTCTTCCAAATTGAACTTGATAGTCTTGTATCCTACTTCAAAAGAGTATGTGCCGGTAAAGGCATCCAATTTGAATTTATAGGTCTTTAAGAAAGGTCTACAAAGCAAAACAGAGGAAGAGCTTCTATTATCTGTTGAAGGCATTTCAAGGATGTAGAAATCAACTGAAAACACCAAATCCTTGATCGCCATAAGTACATCTTCCACTATTCCCACTACGGTAATTACACTCTTGTTGGCTAAGGCAAATTTGGCCGCCGACCTCTTTAATGGAGCTAAATTCAACTGCACAAAGATAGAAAATGGCATGATGCTTACGCAAGCCCCTAGATCACACATACAGTCATGAAAAGCAACTCCACCAATACGACAAGACACCAAACATGATCCAGGGTCACCACACTTTTCCGGAATAGGCTTCATCAATGAAGAAATGGAACTACCCAATGACAATGTCTCCAACTCACCTATCCTATCCTTGTGTGTGCACAAGTCTTTTAAAAATTTTGCATACTTCGAAATTTGTTGAATGGCATCAAGAAGTGGGATGGTTACCTCAACCTTCTTGAATACTTGAAGCTTGTTTAAATCAAACTCCAGAGTCTTCTTAGTCTTCTTTACCATGGAGGGAAATGGGATAGAAATGTATTCATCCACTATAGCCTTCCTCTTGGGTTCCATAAGGCTCACTTCTTCTTCCTCATGCCATGTGTCTACCTCATGTTCTTCATGTGGAGCTTCAACAACCACTTCCTCCTCATGAATGTCTTCTATGACTCTAGGAGGTATTTCCTCCAATGTAGTCCCCGACCATAGTTTAATGGCATTGAGGCCGCCCTTTGGGTTTGGAAGGGGTTGGGATGGAAGGTTAGAAGAGCTTGAGGGTTGCTTGGTGTTGTTGGAGGAGAATAAGGCCAACTTTGAAATCATCTCGGTGATATTGCTCAATTGAGCACTCATGGCATTAAATTGAGCCTTGTTGTTCTCTTCATGTTTTTCCACAATAGCTCTAAGTTCATCAACTTGGTTAGTAGAAAAGTAGGGGGATTGGTTGGATTGTTATCTTTGATGTGGTACTTGGTATTTGGTGTAGTTGTTTTGATTTTGATGGGATACTTGGTTGTGGTGATTTTGGTTGGCTTGATGGTTGTTGTTGTTATGGTGGTATTGGGATGAAGATTGGTGGTTGATGTTGTAATGAGAAGAAGAGCTGTTCCATCTTTGATTTTGATTGCTCCCTTGTGCATTATCCCTTCACCCTTGATTGGAGTTATTGCCATGAGAGTAGTTGTTTTGGCCTTGAGAGGGATAGGGTGGATGATTATTATAATTCACATTGGCTACGACAAGGGTGTACTCCTCTTGAATTTGGTGGCATTGATCGGTGTAATGTGTGGTGCTAGAGCACAAACCACAAATTTTAGGAGGACCTTCAAGTTGGGGAACTTGAGGTGGGGCTTGGATGGCTTGGATGGAATAGAATGCCTTTTGTTCCTTGTGCATCTCCGTAAGGATAGTAGTCATATCCCCAAGTACCTTGGTTAAGCTTGTTTCAGAATGAGGTGCTTCTACCACACCCTTGAGGGGATTGTTTCTTACTCTTACATGTTGTGTAGCCTCGGCAACATCATTTATCAAGCTCCAAGCATCTCCTGCCGTCTTGTTTTTGGAAAGGGAACCACCACTAGCGGCGGTGAGCAATCTTCTATCTTCCGCACAAAGACCTCTGGTGAAATAACTAATGAGCAAGTGAGTGTCTAATCCATGGTGTGGAAAAGATTCTAATAGCCTCTTGAATCTAGTCCAATACTCATACAAACTCTCTTGGTACTTTTGCATTATACCTGAGATTTCTTTCTAGATGTAGTCGGTCTTCTCTGGCAGAAAGAACTTGTTTAGAAACTCTCTCCTTAAGAAATCCCCATTGGTCACAATCTCATCCGGTTGGGAATAGAATCACGTTTTTGCTTGTCCCTCAAGAGAGAAGGGGAAGGAAAAAACCATAATAGTAACCTCATCGGCCCCATGCCTTCGAGTCGTAGAACAAGCAACTTGAAAATCTCTTAGATGGCGGATGGGGTCTTGACCTAAAATCGCATGATACTTGGGGAGTAGATTTATCAAGCTATACTTCAACTCGAAGTTCGGATCAAGATTGGGATACCTTGCTTGTAAAGGTTGAAGTATAATATCCAGAGCCCCTTGTTCATGCAAGGTGATTCAGCGCGGCTCCGCCATGTATTGTTCACCTGTAGGATGCAAAGATGTATTAGTGGTGCCAACAGAAGAATAGGAAGTAGTGGACTCCAATCGCTCTCGGTTCTGTCTAGTGATTCGGTATGCTCCTCAAGAGAGGCCGAAATACTAGCCATATAGTCCAACCGCCGTCTAGCTTGCCGAGTGTGTAACAAAGTTCTTTCAATCTCAAGGTCAAGCTCGGCTAAGCTAGAGTTCGGTTGAGACCGAGTCATCAAACTTGGGAGTCATAGCACATATATAAATGAAATCTAAACTACAAACTAAGTATTGAAAGCAAGTAAACTATCTACATTATTCACATATTCACATAACCAATGTCAAGGCATACGTTGCAACCATTCCCCAGCAACGACACAAAAAATTTGATAGGTGGACTATAGTCGGTAAAGAATCTCACAAAATATTCACGTTGCAAGTATAGCTCTCAACCGACAATTAATCCTCGAATCAAATTTTAAAGATTGGTTGACACAAAGTTCAAACCCAATAAAAGTAAACCGAAGTATTCAAACCTCGGGTCATCTCACAAGGAATGGGCAAACATGTGCATCAACATTGGTTAGAATTCCGGGGTTGGGAGTCATGATCAAGAAATTAAACTACTAGACTTAACATGCAAGAAATCTTAAAGTGCAAGAAACTAAATCAAGTAACTAAGGCAAGGTATGAGCAATTTCAAACTAACAAAAGAACATCTAATATAATTCTATTCTAGAACTAAGCAATTGACTATAACTAGAATTAAGCAATTGAAATTTTTGGGTTTCAAATATGAATAATAAAAGGGACTTTTGGCTAGGCATAGGAATTGGGGTCACCATCCTTGTCTAATAACCATATCTTGACAATTATGAGGAACCAAACTCACTAAGTCTACCTCCAAGAGCTTTAAGTACGTAATATCTACTCCTAAGCTTGAGGTACGTCAAGTGGCTTGATCAATTTCAACTCATAAGTCCCAATCCAACTACCAATTAACTTAGTAGTAGATTAGTGTCAATGGGTATCAACTTGACCACTAGGATTCTCAAATCACCAAATCAATTATATCTAATGACTCAAGTTTACCCAATTCCCTTAGCCTAGGCCAAGAGTAAGGAAAACTACTCCATAATCAAAAGAAACATTTCATCAAGCACATAACATGCATTAACAAAAGACATAATCAAATTGTAATTAAATTAGAAATTAAAGATACCCACCAAAAATTAACAATGGAAAGCCACTCAAACAACACTATTAGTCATGGAAAACATAAATGTATCATTAGAAATTCAAGATCCACAAAATTCATAAATGAATAGAAAATGGTGAATAACAAGAAAACATAAATCTAACACAAGATCTCAACAAGACTATACTAGAGAATTCAAATTAAGTAATCAAAACTAGAAATCAACAAAATCTAATTCAAAATTCAACAAGGGAATATAAAATCAAACTAAATCTAGAGAGGAATAAGGGTTTCTCTCTCTAGAAGAACAAGAACCAAAAACTAGCCAAAATTATGTCTAAGTGTGTAATGAATGATCCTCCCCCCTTTTCCCCCTAGAGTTCCTGGGTCTTTTCCATGCAGAATCCAGCTGAATTTGGGCCTGCAAAGCCCCAGAAATCGCCAGCCACGATTTCATTAATGAGGTCACGTGCTGCTCTCACGTGTACGCGTCGCCTGAGTTTCATGAATCATGCGTACGCGTGAAGCATGCGTACGCGTTGATGGGGAATTCACTAATCCACGCGGATGCGTCACTCTCGCACGCCATGCCTAGCTCCTTGAACCCACGCGTGCGCACGGGCTACGCGTGCGCGTCGCAGCCGATTCTCTAAAGCCCAATTCTTCATGTTCCTTCCACTTGTGCATGTTTCCATTCTCTCTTTTAGGTCATTCTTGCCCTACAAACTCTGAAATCAGGCAACAAACATATCACGGCATCGAATGGTAACAGAAGAGGATCAAAATATGGCATTTTTAAGGCAAAAGAAGCATGTTTTCCATCATGAAGTAGAATTAGGAAGAGAACACAAAACCATGCAATTTCTATGAATAAGTGTGGAAAATATTGACAAAACTCCCCAAATTCTACATAATATAAACCACAAAATTGGGGTTTATCACACCCATAGCTAATTATTTGGTTAGTCGTACATTTCCTCCTAATTTTTCTAAGCATTAAAAGGACAAGCTTAAAAGCGAGTCCAAGTATTATATATGGGATGACCCATATTTGTGGAGATGTGGTGCTGACCAAATAATTAGAAGGTGTGTGCCACAATCAGAATTCCAGTGAATTTTAGAGTCATGTCACTCTTCTTAGAGTGGTAGACACTTTAGTCCTCAAAGAACTGCTTGAAAAATTTTAGACTGCGGATTTTGGTGGCCCACACTTTTTAAGGATGCTACTATTTTCTGTGACTCTTGCCCCCAATGCCAAAGGTTTGGAAATATATCCAAGAGGGATGAGATGCCCCCAACAACTTATGCTATTTTGTGAAATTTTTTATGTTTGGGGTATTGACTTCATGGGTCCATTTCCAAACTCCAATGGTTTCTTATACATTTTGTTAGCTGTTGACTATGTTTCTAAATGGGTGGAAGCAATTCTTACCCGTACTGATGATGCTAATGTTGTTGTTTCTTTTGTTCGAAATAATATTGTTTGTCGCTTTGGATCACCACGAGCAATCGTGAGTGATCAAGGCTCTCATTTCTGTAACAGGAGAATAACAGATTTGCTGAAGAAACATGGCATTATTCACAAGGTGATGACGGCTTACCAACCCCAAACCAATGGGCAAGCCGAGGTGTCTAACAGAGAGATCAAGCACATACTGGAGAAGATTGTCAAGCCTCATAGAAGAGACTGGAGCTCTAGGCTTGGAGATGCGCTTTGGGCTTATCGGACAGCTTACAAGACACCAATCGAAATGAGTCCATTCTGCCTAGTCTATGGAAAGGCTTATCATCTTCCAGTGGAGGTGGAACACAAAGCTTACTGGGTGGTAAAGGAATGCAACTTAGGATTGGGGGGAGCCAGTATTGAAAGGAAGCTGCAACTACAGGAATTGGAGTGCCTTCGAGTAGAAGCGTATGAGAACTCAAAGCTTTATAAAGAGAAGGTGAAGGCGGTGCATGATAAGAACATCAAAAGAAGAGAGTTTAAAGCTGGAGATTTAGTCCTCCTCTATAACTCAAGGTTGAGACTTATGCCAAGTAAGTTGAGATCAAGGTGGGAAAGACCCTATAGGGTGGAAAAGGCCGAGCCATATGGGGTCTCCCACTTGAGTCACCCTTCAAGCCCCACCTTCTTCAAAGTCAATGGCCACCATTTGAAGTTATATCATGGTGAGAAGATGAAGAAAAATAAGGAGCTGGAGATCTTTCTCTTGGCGGATCCAGCAAAGGAAGAGGACTGAGCTTGTGGACCGTCCAACTTAAGGACGTTAAAGAAAAGTGCTAGGTGGGAGGCAACCCACCATGGTATGATCTTCTATTTTTATTAGTTCTATTTTATTTATATCAGTGTTAATTTTCAGTTCTGCATGTTTACCTTTATTTTGCACTTTATATAAAAAAAGTGCCTCCGATGCGTAAGCGGCAATGACGCGCACGCGTCGCATGGAGGTTCGCCCTTTATCAAAAATGAACAGAGAGTTACGCTGGAGACGTGCGGAAGGGGTGCCTGGCGCACAAGCCACCCCACGCGTACGTGTGCTCCATGCGTATGCATCACCTGCAATTTTGTTAAAGATTTAAATGATAGCTGACGATCGGATTTTCTATCGGTAAAGAAATTCACAAGAATATAATCGCGTTGTAAGTATAGCTTCTAAACCAACAGAGAATCCTTTCGTACAAAAGTTTGGTTGTCACAAGTAACAAAACCCAATAAAATTGATAACTGTGTATTTAAACCTCGGGTCGTCTTCTCAACGAATTGCAGGGAGGTATAATTTATTATTGGTTATGGAAAAGGTAGAATTTTGGGTTTTTGAAGTAAGGAACAGGTAAATTAAATGACAGGAAAAATAAATTAATAATTATAAAGAAAACTTTTGGCAAGGTATGAAAATTTGGAAGTCCTATCCTAGTTATCCTTATCAATGGTGATAAGAATTGAGTTTTAATCCCACTTAGTTAACTTTTACTAAAGCAAAGGAAAGTCAAGTGGACTAAAATCTGAATCCTTAATTAACTTAAACTTTCCACCTATCTTTAGACAATCTATGTAATCATAATACCACATCTAACTATCCATTAACCATGTTTTCCACATATTCATGCATTCTAATTCAAGTACAGTACATATGCATTATTTTCAACATTTACTTTAGGGCATTTTGTCCCCTTTTACTTATTTGCTCTTTTTTTCTTTTCTTTTCTTTTTCTCCTTTTTCATTATATATATATATATATTTTTCTTTTATTTTTCTCAATGCATATGATTAAATTATTGAATGCATGAATCATGTCCTAAACATTTCTTTCACGTTTTCAGAAAATTCTAACATACTCAATTCTCAAACCAAATGTTTCCAAATTCAACTTCCCCACACTTAATTCATAAGCACTCTCACTAGTCTAAGCTCACCAAGGATTCAAATTAAAGACATTATTGTTTTCCGCTTAGAGTTAATGATGCGCTAAAGTAAAGAACAAAGGGGTATAATAGGCTCAACATTGGTTTGCAAAGAATAATGAAAGGTTAAGGCCATATGGGTATGTAAGCTCAGTGAAACAAAGGCCTCAATCATATAAGTGCATGCATACATCAAACAATGGAAATATAGAATTAAGCAAGACAAAGATCACAATTTTAGAGAGAACAATACACACAAAAATAAAATATTGGTTGATAAAATGCAACCAATCAAATAGGTTCAAAATCTCACTGGTTTTGTGTGTTAAACCATGTTCCAGTATAATATTTCTTCAAACAAGTTCAACAAAAAGTTTTGATTTAAATTAGTGAAATACTCTAAAAAGTTTCTTGAAAAAGAAAATATTACTTCAACCAAGTAGTAAAATATGCACAAAATCAAGAAAATATGCAATCAAACATGTAAATGCAACAATAAACTAACAAATAAAGTAAAATATTGGTGTTGAGAAGAAAATAACTAACCCATGGAGATCACTATCGACCTCCCCACACTTAAAGATTGCACCGTCCTCGGTGCATGCTAAGATGTGCAAATGGACGGGTTTCTCCAACTAATGATTTTCTTCCAGAGAATGTGCAGATGGACTTGTCTGTCTCCCCATGTAAACGTCTTCCGGTTCCCTTCTGGGTGGCCATCCTGAAAGAAAAAGGGAAGAAAAGAAACCCAGAAATAAAGATAAGAAAATAAATGAAGTATGGGTGGGTTAATGCCAATTGATAAGGGTCTCATTTACATGGAAGCTTCAACATGTACGTGAGAAAACAATAGAAGCACATGGCATACCAATGGTGCAAAATTTGCAACAATGGGGAAGGAGTGATAATATAAATTCATGTCAATGCAAAAGTAATACAGATATAAAAGATTGGCATTAATTTAAATAATATTACCCAATCAGAATAAAACAAGTCACTAAGCATCCAAAATAATTCAAGAGAAGATGCAACAGTTAAATAAGAAAATTCAACACCAACAGAAAAGTAATAAATTTAGAAAAGAAGGTAAAAATATGCACAAAATTAAAATGTAATGAATGAAACTATGTAAATAAATTAAGTAAAATAGAATGAAGGTGAAAAAGAATGAGAAGTGAAAGAGATAAGGTAATAAAGAAAGAAGAAAGAAGGAAAGATAGAAGAAATTAGGATTAGAAAAGAAAAGATAAGATAATTGGCGCTGATTTGGATAAGTTGTGCGGCGCAGACGACGCGGACGCGTGGGTGACGCGATCGCGTGGTGTGTGATAAGGTCAGGTGACGCGGACGCGTGGGTCACGCGATCGCGTGGGTCACGCGATCGCGTGGCCTGATTTGTGCGATTGGCGTGAGTGCAGCCTCGCGTTCGCGCAACTTTCTGTTCGAAACTCTTTTTTGCCAAATTTTTGGGTGACGCGGTTGCGTGGTTGACGCGATCGCATGGATGGCCATTTTTTGAAAGCGACATGAATGCGTCGGGCACGCATTCGCGTAGGAGGGCTTAGGCTTCTAGCACGAGTCCAGCCCCACTCCATCATAACTTGCTGCCATACACCTCTTTACATCGATTTTACAGAGCCACGCGTTCGCGTGGGTGACGCGGACGCGTGGGGAGGCTATTTCACAAACGACACGAACTCGTCAACGATGCGGTTGCGTGGGCGTATTTGTGCCTGAGGCACGCCTCCAGCCACAGTTTCGCGTGACTTTCTGTTCACTTTTCTTTTCTTCCCAATGCACTGGTGACGCTGTCGCGTCGCGTGCGAAATTTTTTTTTTTAAATGCAAAATGCAGAATGCAGGTGAATATGCAGAAATTATGAATGAATACTAGTAAAAATAAAATAAAATATGATTAAGAATGAAAAAGGAACGAATATACCATGGTGGGTTGTCTCCCACCTAGCACTTTTAGTTAAAGTCCTTAAGTTGGACATGTGCTGAGCTCCTTGTCATGGCAGCTTGTGCTTGAACTCGTCTTAAAATTTCCACCAATGCTTGGACTTCCAATAAGCTCTATCAATACGAAGTAAATTCCTCAAGCTTTGATGGGGTTCTTCACAAGCTTTGAGCTCCCAAAGTTGATCCTCATATATTCCTGGATCCCAAATCTTGTTTCTACACCCGTCTTCAAGTTGATTATCATGATTCCATCCGGGTGGTTCAACTTTAGAGTTCTTACTGAAGCGTCCAAACAACTTCCTAGACCCATTCAATTGAGCTCTACACCAACCTTTGCGTTTAAACTTAAAGCTTCCAACCATAATGAACCTTGTAGGACAATTCTTACCACTGACCATCTTCCTCTTACTCTTAATGCCACAAAGAGCTCTAAGCTGACCATCCGTCTCTAGTAGCCCATATTCAAGTGGGAAAGTAAAGGTCACGGATAAGAATTTTACCCACTTGAACGTTGTGTTGGATGGTAATGGCCTTGGGAGAAGTATTTCGAACGAATTTGCAAGCTCCATTCCCTTGTGCTCTTCTCTGACAACTTCCACCTCCTTGTAAGCTTTTTCAATTTCAACCTCTTCCTCTTGGTAGCTTTCTTCCAATTCAATCTCCTCTTCACTGCTTTCCAAGGGCATGGGAGGTTGTGCTTCTTTTTCTTGAATCTCCATCTCTTGATCAATCTCTTCCAAGTCCTTAACCATGATATGCCTTGGAGGTTGTACACCCTCCTCAACATCAAATGCAACCGTTTTGGAAGGAGGCTCTATGTCTTGACTTTCCCATGGAGGTTCAGCATCTCCCAAGTCTTCAACCACTTCTTCCTCTTCAATAATTACTGCTTTGTCCAGTAGTTTTAATATAAAATCGTACTCATCCTTGATGATTTTCTTTCCATGACAACTCCTTTCAACTATTCTTTCATCTTCAAGGGTCTCTCCCATCTCCACATTTTGGGCCTCCTCTTGCTCTAAGACAAAATCAGACTCCTCCTTGATGTCTTCCTTCACTAATTCTTCAACCACTCCTTCAACTTCAAGGGTCTTTACTACCTTCACCTTTAGGGCCTCCTCTAGCTCCTTATGAAGTATGGATTCGTGAAGATGATCCCTTCTCTCTTGTTCCATGTCAATAGCATCATTGGGACCATGTTGCTCTTGGATTGATGGATGTGGGTGCTCTTCCATGGATGGTGGTGATGGGATGGAGAGATCATTCAGTGGTTGAAAAGGAAGTGCACTAGAGCTTGAGGGTTTATTGTTGAAGGTATTTGGTGGTCTGATTTGGGCGACGAGAGCTTGTATAGTAGAGTTTAGATCGGTAAGTGCTTTCTCCAAGGAGGTTTGGAGTGGATAGGAGGGTTCATTTGTTGGGAGAAAGGGTTCATGGTAGGAAGGTGGTTCATCTTGATAATGATAAGGAGATGGTGTATATTGAGGTGGTGGTTCATGAGAGTAGTTGTGTTGAAATGGGGGTGGTTCTGTGTATGGTTCATTTGGCTCATAAGGTGGTTGGTATGGTGGATACGGGTTAAGGTCATGTGATGGTGTTTGGTATTAGGGGGCTTGTGAGTATGGTGGTCCAAAGGTATGTTGAGGAGGCGGTTCATAAGCATGTGGTGGGCCTTGTTGGTAACCACAAGGGGATCCACCATATCCATCATCTTGATACGCTCCTTGGAATGGCTCTTGACCATAGTAATTTGGTGGAGGTTGGTTGTCACGAAAAGATCCACCATAACTATTGTCTTGGCATGCATTGCGGGACGGTCTTTGTCTGTGGTACTGTGGAAGGTGTTGTTGCCGAAAGGGTTGATCAGATCCTCGTGGCTCCTTCCATCTCTGATTGTTTTGACCTTGATGCACGTTCCTGTTATAATTTCCATTCCTTGCAACATCATTGGAGCCAAACTCAAAGCGATAGGGGTGAGAACTCATAGTAGCTAATAAAAATTAAAAAAAGAAAAATAAAAAGAAACAAATAAACAAGCAAAAGAAAAATATTTACAATAACCAATAATAAGGCACACGTTTGCAATTCCCCGGCAACGGCGCCATTTTGACGATCGGATTTTCTATCGGTAAAGAAATTCACAAGAATATAATCGCGTTGTAAGTATAGCTTCTAAACCAACAGAGAATCCTTTTGTACAAAAGTTTGGTTGTCACAAGTAACAAAACCCAATAAAATTGATAACCGAGTATTTAAACCTCGGGTCGTCTTCTCAAGGAATTGTCGGGAGGTGTTCTTATTATTGGTTGTGAGTCTTGTAAATTGGGGATTTTTTAAAATAAAGAACAAGTAATGTAAAATAACAAGTTGTTAAAATAACAACTAATAAAGCTCTTGGCAAGGTATGAGAATTGGAAGTCATATCCTAGTTATCCTTATCGATGGTGATGAGAATTGAGTTTTAATCCCACTTAGTTAACCTTTACTAAAGCAAAGGAAAGTCAAGTGGACTAATTAGTTTGATCCTCAAGTCCTAGTTAATCCCTGTGGGAAGACTAGCTTTAGAGCAATCTAGATCAATTAGTAATCTGCCAATTTCAACCACTGTTGAGTTTGACAACTCAAGTGTTACCAATTACTTAACCAAAGCCAAAAGGAAGAAAATATCTAAATTAAATTAAAAGCATTCATAAATAGAATAAAGCAATCATAAATCTGAAACACATCAAATTACGTTTAAACATAAATTCAAATCTAACATGGAAAAGTTCATAAAGTAAATTGGAAAAATAAATAAAATGAACGTTGAACCTGAGAAGCAGTTGAAATCCTAAATCCTTTAAGAGGAATCCTAATCCTAAAACCTAAGAGAGAGGAGAGAACCTCTCTTTCTAAAAATAACATCTAAATTATGAAAAGTGAATTATGAGTATGAAAGCATGATTCTTATGAATGGATGCATTCTCCCACTTTATAGCCTCTAATCTGTATTTTCTGGGTCGAAAACTGGGTCAAAAACAGCCCAGAAATCTCCCCAGCGTATTCTGGTACGTACAAGTCGCGGGAAAGTGACGCGGAAGCGTCATCCACGCCTTTGCGTGGATTGCGTTTCTGCCAGGTCACGCGTCCACGTGATCCACGCGTTCACGTCATCTGGTTTTGGGGCAGCTATGACAAATTATATATCGTTGTGAAGCCCCAGATGTTAGATTTCTAACGCAACTGAAACCATCTCATTTGGACCTCTGTAGCTCAAGTTATGGTCGTTTGAGTGCGAAGAGGTCAGGCTGGACAGCTTAGCAATTTCTTCAACTTCTTGTATTCCTTCCACTTTTGTATGCTTCCTTTCCATCCTCTAAGCCATTCCTGCCCTGTAATCTCTGAAAACACTTAACACACATATCAAGGCATCGAATGGTAATAAGAGAAGATTAAACATATCAAATTTAAGACCAAAGAAGCATGTTTTCAACATAGCACAAAATCAGGAAGGAAAATGTAAACTCATGCAAATCATATGAATAAGTGTATGAAAGATTGATAAAATCCACTCAATTGAGCACAAGATAAACCATAAAATAGTGGTTTATCAATAGCTCACTTGGCCATACATATATCCTCACCCTTACCTTATCCCCATTACAACCTTGAAAAGCCCTCATAATGTTTGCATTTGTACACTAAATATTTGTTGATTGGTTAGATGAAGAACAAAGTTTTAGAAAATATTATTAGAGGAGGTATGAGTGGTTCAACCCTAAACACTTGAGTGACTAGAGTGTATACACTTTTAGTGAGGGTTCGGTGCTCTTTTCTGTGTTCCCAGTGATGGATGTTTTGGAAAACGAATTCCAACACCCAAAACTCACCGGCAAGTGTACCGGGTCGCATCAAGTAATAATAACTCACATGAGTGAGGTCGATCCCACAGGGATTGAAGGATTGAGCAATTTTAGTTTAGTGGTTGATTTAGTCAAGCGAATCAAGTGTTGGTTTGAGTGGTTTGTAATTGACAGAAGCTAAATTGCATGAATTGTAAAGGGGGAGGGAAGAATTGCAGTAAATTAAAGATAACAGAAGGTAAAAGTGCTGAATCTTAAAGAACAAGTAAATTAAATTGCAGAAGCTTAGATTGCAAGAAATGTAAATGACTGAATCTTAAAGTGCAAGAAATGTAAATTGCTTAAATTATAAAAGGATTTGGGAGTTGGGGTTGCAGAATTTAAACAAGCAGAAGTAAAAGACAATTAACATAGAAGTAGAAGATGAATTTAAATGCAGTAAATCTAAACAGGAGAAGAACAATTGCTTGAAAATCTAAACAGAAAGTAAAATGTAATTCAATTGCAATAACTAAAATAAAGTTGAAGATCTCAGGGGTGGAGGAGACTAGAAAACAAGTCTAGATCTCAAATCCTTCCTTGATCCAACAAGAACAATTGCAAAGGAAATGGAAGATTAAATTGCAGAAGAAGTAGAAGAGAAAGCAGTAAAGAGAATTGGGATTCAAATATTAATTTGCTGAAATTATGCAGTAAAATCACAAAGAGATCTCAAGGTGAGATTGAAATAGAATTTCTTCAATTCTTCACCCAAGATCCAAGACAAGAAGTAGAGAATGCAAAGGCAAGAACAAGGAAGAAGAGAGATCAATTTTCCTTCCCAATTCTCCAAGAGAAATTCCCAACTCCAAAATCAAAGTAAAGCTCTCAAAATTACAAGTTAAAATTCTAAAAGAAAGTAAAAGTAAGTAAAAAGGTTCTCTCTAAATCAAACTAGCTTCTATTTATACACTTTCTATTTTTGGATTTTTGAATTTGGAGTGGGCCTTTTAATTTGGTGAAGACTTGAATTAAATTGGATTTTAATTTAAAATTTCAGCCCATGTGTTGCATGCTCCCAGTAGAGTGCTCTGCTCCTGGTGAGAGCGGAGCATCAATGCTTGTCTTTGGCCCTTGGTGGCGTGCCAGACTTGTTTGCATCAGTGCTCTGCTCTTGTGGAGAGCGTAGCATTGCCTTGTCTTGGCATGTCTTGTGCGCACCACTTCTTCCTGGCCATGTCAAGTTGTGCGTGTCAAGCCTCCTTGGCCGTGTCACACTTGCGCAAGGAATGAGGGAAGTAGCGCTCTGCTCTTGGCAAGAGCGTCGCACTCTCCTTGCCTTGGTGAGGTCTCAAGTTCGAAACCTTGGGGAGACATTGCTGGCTCTTTTCTTTTGTGCCCAAAGTGGCGCCTTGCTTCTTGCTTCCTTGAGGTGCTTTGTTCGATCCTTGGGGGTAGCATTTTAGCCATTTTTGGCTTATTTCCTTTGTGAGTAGCACTCCCCCACTCTCCCTTGCTCATGAGTTCGAACCTTGTGGCAAGAATTGGTAAGCTATTTTCTTGAATTTATTTTTGAGTGAAGCCCGATAATGCTCTTGATCAGAGCGGAGCATCATGCTTCTCCCCTTTCTTTCTTGGTTCAAAATTGTGCTCCGCTCTCAAGGAGAGCGTAGCATCCAAGCCTTGCTTCCTTGGTTCATTGTTGTGCTCCCTTGGAGAGCTTCGTGGCTTTCCTCCTTCATTGTGCCACACTTCCTTTGTTTCTTTTGCCACATTCTTCTCTTCTTTGGGCCACGCATCTTAGGCTACACTTTCTTGTTTTCTTCTTTTCTTCACCTACAAGTAATCAAAACAACCAATCAAAGTATCACCAAATTCACAAGGTTTATAATTCATTTAAAAATCAATTAAATTTAGCTTAAACCTCATGATTTAGTATCAATTAAATGGTGGTTGATTGATTCAAAGAAACCATGCAATTCCATTCCAAATTACTTACTTACAATGCAAGAAAGTGCATAAAACCTAATGAAACAAGTGCAAAAATGCTTGAAAAACTATCATATGATAACTTGTCATCACAACACCAAACTTAAAACTTGCTTTTCCCCAAGCAAGCATTAAACATAAGAGAAGATAGAATGAAATAGAGAAGTATGCATGTCCTTATTAAGCAGATAGTTGAACTTGGTTCATGGGGTTTTATGCAGATCAATAGTAGCTCATTTATTACTTGCTGCTAAATAAACAATGTTTCCTCAAGGGTTCACTAAGGTTGCCGCTACAATGCCCTGCTTTCTGCTTACTTCCCTTATTAGCTTTTTCCTTCTTTCTTTTGCTTAGAGAGCTTATTACTTATTGAAGGCTTAGTGGCAAATGTTGCAGTAGCCTTTGGCTTAATTATACTCAACATTTCTTCACTACAGACACATGGCTCACCTTTTTCTTCCTAGGATCATTGATGCCCAGCATCTCTTTGGATAACTAAGTGTTTTGTAGCTAAGTTGCTCTTTATTGTGGACTTTCAGTTGGCAATCCCAAATCAGTTGATCTAAGTGGCCAAGTTTTGAAATACTCCTTAGAACTTACTTGTCCAAGCATATCCTAGTACAAAAACACCACAGGCATGTGTCCTAGGGTCCAAGCTATTGGTGTCTAGCCTTATTGTTTGTTTCTTTGCCATTTTTTTTTTGCTTTTATATTTCTTTTTCTTTCTGTTTTGATTCATTTGCAAGGGATTTTTATTAATTGAAGGATCATAGCAGCAAACTAGCTTAAGCTTCAAGTAACATGTCATTATGCAGCATTTATTTTGTGAGCTAACAATTGAATCAAACACATACCACCACTAACTTTCATTCTAACTTTTGCAACATTGAACAATTACTTTTCTAAATCAAACATCTCTCTTTTATTCAAACAGCAAGGGGAACAAAACAAAATACTCAAGCTAATGAAGGATGACAATTATTATGCAGATAACTTTTGAACTAAAAATATATGCAAAACAAAGAACAATTGGAGGTATATCATGTTTCAGATATACATCTTCCTTATTTAGTTTGAAATTATGAAAGAACTTCACCACCTTCTAGTTGTAATGTCCCTGGTTATTGCTTGATTCTCCCTTCTTCTTCTTTCTCTTCCAGAGCTTGGAGTAATCCTGAGTTTCTTCACTAGGGCACCTTCTATCCCAGATAGGATCTATAAGACCTGAAAGCCCAACTACCTCCAATCTTTCATGTATTACCTCTGTGTAGTGATGAGACCTTGCTTTCTGTCGGTCTCTAAATTCTTGACACTGCTCAAATGGTTTGATTTGTGGATTTAGTGCTGGCATATTGTGGGTCAAATACTCCAACCTTGCTTGCATATTTTCATCATACTCTAATTGTTGCACATGTCTAACCTCTCCAATAGTATGATGAATGTTTTCCACTGATACAAGTTGTGAGTATATTCCCCATATTTGGCTTGGGTCAGGAACATTTTGTCATATGACTCTTGAAGTTTTGTTGTTTGTTCTCTTTGCCCCTCAAGAATCTTGGCTTGAAATTCTTGTTGTTGGACTATCATTTGTTGCTGCCAGCTCTCTTGTCTTTCCTCCATTCTATGCTGCCAAGCTTCATTTTGCTCCCTATCTTTCAAATATTGCTCCCGGTGCTCTAGATATTGCTCTTGTTGCCTTGAATATTGCTCTTGTGCTCTCACATTTTGTTGTGATATTTCCTCAAGAGCTTTTTGTAGTTGACTCATATCTATGGCACTGTGAGCTTGCTCTTCCTCTTCCTCTGATCTTCTTCTCCTTTGGGGTCTTTCTTCTTGATCATCATCCTCAGTAATTCCTTCCATATTTTTCTTTGTGATTCCCGTCCCCTTTTTTATTTTCTCTGTGTCCTCATCTTCAAAAATCACTCTAGCTTTATTGCATAGCCTTAGAATGGTGCTTGGATGACCGAGCCTAGTTGATTTATTTGTGCTTTCAGCTATCTCTTGAATACTGTCGGCTATGAGTTGTGCGAGGTTGATTTTTTCCCCATGTAGGATACAGTATGTCAAGAGTGCTCGCTTGATTGTAACCCCTGAGGTGTTTCCAGTAGGGCGTATAGATCTCCTTACTATCTCATACCACCCCTTGGCCTCAGGAATGAGATTTATTCTTTTCAATTGGCTTAGAATTCCTTTTGAATCTCTTTCCCAGTCTGTGTCTTCCAAGCATATCCCATGTAAGATCTCATCAGGGTCATTTACTCCCTGCAGTCTGGCCTCATAGATGGGCTCTTCATACGTT